>NW_021318777.1:3010103-3079914 GCF_001605985.2 Dendrobium catenatum
TGTGTTCTTTCCTTTGTTATTTATACATTTAATTTTCGCACTTTGTTTTTTTGTGGTGAATTTTGGTTTGGTTTCAGTTTCTGTTTTTTATTAAAAGATATTTTTTAAAATATCAATTCCCCCCTCCCTCCTCTTGGTTAGCCTCGGGACTAGTTCATAAGGGCTTAACATTCATGATGAACTTTCAAGTGGTATCAGAGCGGGATTCATAAAATTAAGTTTTTGAAAACTTTTGAATTTCAATCCATGGCTAATTTTTGTAATCGTAATATCGCGGAAGGTTTTTCAATCATCCGACCACCTTTATTTGAAAATTTTACTTTTGATTTTTAGAAAATTTGTAAGTATACTTTTTTGCAATCAATTGATTTCCAAATGTGGCAAATGATTTTAACTGGTTATTCCTTACCATCACGTGTTATAGATGAAATTAAAACTAATATTTCTTTTAATCAATGGAATAGGGAAGAATAAATCAATGCTCAATTAAATGCAAAATCTTTAAACTATTTTTTCTGTGCTTTAAATTCTGAAGATTGTATGTTAGTATTCATGTGCACTACTGGTAAGAAAATTTGAGATGAATTACACACCATATACGAAGGCACTAGTGAAATCAAGCAATCCAAGTTGAATATTTTAATGCATAATTATGAATTATTTTACATGAAACCTTATGAGATGATCTTATACATGTATACTAAGTTTATTCAAATTGTGACACCATTGCATGCTTTAGATAAAAAATTTTCAAACCTTAAAAAAGTCAATAAAATTCTACGTTGTTTATTTGACAAGTTTGATGTCAGAATTGTTGTTATTTGTGAATCAAAAAATTTGAATGAATATTCTACTGATAATTTGATTGGCTCGCTCATTGCCTACAAGCAAAATTTGGATCAAAGACTTTTGGATGTAGGTGAAACGATAGTGCTAAATGCTGAAGATATGGAGAAAAGTGGCTTAGTAAGTCATAAAAGTGATAATATAACAAGAAAATTGGAAAGTCTACTAAAGCACAAGCAAAAGCATCAACGAAAGTGGAACAGAGGTAAAGATGGTAAGAATATTACGATTTTCATTGATATTATTTACTTTGGATGTAGGAAATCTTGACATTTGAAAAATCAGTGCTTTAATTTAAGAACTCTTCCTGTAAAAGAAAATGGTAAAGTTAAGCAAATTGTAAAAAGGGTAAATAATGAAAAACAAAAAATCTCCTAGGCAAACCTAGCTTCTTAATCATCAGAGCAGGAGCAAGATGATGTTTAAAAGCCTTGTTTGTGTGTTTATTTATTTGTGTTGCATTTTCTTTTTATTTATTTTCTGTGTTTTTGTTTATTTTATATGTTTTCTTTCAGTTTTGTTTTTCTTCATTTTTTGTTATTACTTTGAAATTTTATATTAGCTTTGTGAAGTTTTCTCTGATCAACACATATATATCACCATCTTTAAAAAAAAACAAATCTTTTTTAAAGTTCTTTTTTTTTTCTAAAAATGAAAAAAACCTACCTCCTATTTTTTGTTTAATTCTTATGTAAATGGTGGTTGACTTCTCTAAAAATAGTTAAAAAAAAAAAAAAAACTCATGATTTTGTCTCTCTATCTCTTTTCTTAAAGAGATTATTCTACTTTTGACTCAAAATCTTCATCATATTACAAATTGAATTTTGAAATTAAACTTTTTTCATCTCCCTATATTTTGTCTTTCACATAGGAATCTTTTGCAAGTTGTTGAATCTACCTAATAATTTTTTTAATCAAGTAGTTCATTTTATCAATAGAATGAGTTTGCTTAAGTTTTTAAAATTTCAAAAAGGTGGCACTTTTGATTAAAAAAAAGTGGTTAATGACACCAAATCAAAAGATACGCAATGACGCCAAATTGAAAAAAGATACACAAAGTGCATCAAAAATTAAAAGATGCGTAAAGTGTGCCAAAAAACTAACAAGAGGCATAAAATGAGTCCACAAAAATTAAGCTTACATTTCTTGTACTTCTTAAAAGCTTAAGAAAATCTTTGATATTTTTTATTCTTGAGCTTGAAAATCATGATTCCTGATTCACCAATTTTCTCATTAATCTTCTATTTAGATATGTTTTATGAAAGGAATTTTGAAAATTAGTGTTTCTTTTTCTAATTTATTCCTTTATTTGGATATTGGATTAAAAAGTTTTTAAGCCTTTAAAAGAACTTGAGCATGGATTAACAATTTCTGAATTTCTAACCTTTCTAGGTTATGCATTGTCAATACATTTCTTACTAAAGTTTTGAATAAAATTAAGAGGTAACTTTCTCATTTCAAGAATATTTATTTTTTATTTATTCACCAGATCAGGGATCATTTTTTTTTTATTATTCTGATTGTTTGTACCCCTTTTCTTTTTGATAATATCAAAGGAGGAGAACGTACTATTGTATTTGCTTTTATTTATTTTTTAAAAAAATTAAAAAAAATTTGTTGTCCCATAATTTTAATTTTTTTATCTTAGTGAGGGGGAGTTTAGGAGAAAAGATTTTTAGTTTGCAACTTCACCAATAATGTTTACCATCATAAAAAAGGGGGAGATTATTGCGACTCGAGCTCACGAGTTTTATATTATTTATGATAACAAACATCTTTATATATTATAGTATTTTTTATTCTATATTTGTTTGTTTGTATACTAATATTTCAGGAATACCATGCAACATCAAATAAAGAATCAGAGCTCAAGATTTGGTTGAATAATTTTATGTTGTTAAGGGTCTATAATATTCATTGATGTAATTTTTAATTTCTTGAGTCAAGTTCTATAAGCGAGTATGCTTGCTTGATGATCATGCACACACACACACTCAAGGGAGTGAGATCTACTCAAATCCAGAAGATCAAGTTTTAAACTAATTGTACTGGACGATCCTTTATAATCATGGAAAAGAACCGATAATGACAATTTAGGCAAAGATTTAAGTTTAATTTTTGTTCTAATCATCCTGGATGATCCGATCGTCCTAGATGATCAATATAAATCATGCCTAAATTGATCATGCGATTAGGGAATTAATTATGGTTAAATTTTTCAATCCGATCAACCTAGATGATTAATATATCGTACAGGACAATATTTACCGACATACTTGATTTTCCTAAATCGTCCAAGCCGAAATACCATAATTTTTTCCTCTAATCATCCCAGACGATCCACAATATCATCCTGAATAATTTGTATAATTTTGTACTAATCGTCCTGGACTATCCTAATATCGTTCGGGACTATCAGGTCCAATTCTGCACATCGTACTGGATGATCCTGCGATCGTCCAGGACGATTTTTTGCATCGGAATTGAGTTTTTTAGGGTTTTTTGAAGCCCTCTTTTTAAGCATATCGTACGGGATGATTATGCGATTGTCTTGGACGATAGTGTCAGCTTGGTGCATTTAAGAGCCTTTTTGGAGCTCTTATATTTAAGCTTTGTCAAGGCACTTGATATCTGTTTTTGGCAGCCATTGAGACTTCGTTTTTTCTGGAGAAAAATTGAAGAGATAGCTTGAAAGGGGGAGAGGAAAGGATGGAGTTTAAGAGAGGGAGAAGATCCTTGGAGTTTAAGAGAAGATCCTTGAAAGATATTTTTTTTAATACCAATTCCCCCCCCCCCCCCCAAATTCTTCTCTCGTGGTTTGCAACGAGCCGGCAATCCCCCTACGCTCGCACGTAGCATTATAGGGAAGAAAATTGGCGTGACACTTGCGACAAACCTAAAATCCTCTTTCAATGCTAGCAACACCCCGTACGCGCTCACGTAGCATTGTAGGGAAGGAAACTGGTGCGACGCTTGCGGCGAGGGGGATAAAAAAATTTTTTGTAAGTACCCCCGAATGCTCATGTAGTGCAGAGGGGGGGGGGGGAATTTCTGCTCTTTTCAAATTGTGCTCGTAACCCTTAAACGCTCACGTAGCAGGCGAGGATTTTAATAAAAAAATAAATATGCAACTGCGGTGTCTTTTGACACCTACCTGAAGCGCTCACATAGCGTCGAGGGAAAGGTTGCCTCTTGTTTTTCTCTTAAACAGGGGAGATGCCGGGAGGTTGCCAAAATTTCATTTGAAAATATTTAGGACTTGAACAAACAAAATGAACTTGAACTCAAGTGAGCTTGGACTTGGACTTGATTGAACTCAAAGGAAAATTTGGGACTTGTGGACTTGATGCAATTGATTTAAATAAATTCAAATTTAAATGAATATGAACTAATGAACCATAATTTCAGACTTGAATCAATTGTGAACTCAACTTGAACTTGATTAAATAACTTAAGTGAACTCAAACTCAAGATGGACTTGAATTTGAATTCAGCATGATTTGAATTCAAAGGACAACAAGGAACTCGACAAACAGAAGAGGCTCATATTGAGCATGAACTTTATTTGAACATATGGAGGACTTCATTTGGACTCAAACTCGATCAAAAAATGACATAAACTTGAGCCTAATTGAATTTGTAATGATTTAAATCAAATTTGAATATTGAAGCAATATTTAAGCAAGGCTCCAACATTTTGAACTAAAACAAATGCAAAACAACAATGACTCAAGATTGTGACTTGGGACAATTATAAAAAACTTGACTTGAAAATGATATCAAAACTTTAATGGAATGTTAAGGAATTGTCATCTCAAGTTGAATGCAAAATGCTAACCAAAGAAGTCTAAATCATTCATATGTTATGAATGCAAGTTGAAGGACTCAAACAAACATCAATGGAGGAGCTTTAATGAATGTGATTTGGAGGATAATCAATGTTCCTATGGAATTATCATTCTAATGAGAATGCAAATGTTAATTAAGGAGGGCAATCTGTCCAAATCTCATCCAAGCAAGCAAGGACTCATACACAAATTCATTTCAAGATTTGAAATGAAATTTATTTGAGCAATAACGAGTAACCTGTAGTGATCAACTTGATTGGAATTAAAAGATGGAGGAATTCGATACCAATATCGTCATATAAATTGCAAATTATCTTTGAAAATAAAGAACTTCCAAGTATGACTCGTTTACAAGAAATCGAAAGATTGTGAAAAGTAAGGCTTGATCTTGAAGCCATTATATGAGGGCTTTGGACCCTTTAGTTGATGATTGCACAACAAGGTCAAAAGTGTAAGATTATGAAGGACAAGGTTCTAAATCTTTAAACCAATAATGCCAAGAAGCAAGTAGAAGATTCATGGCATGCAAAAGTTCATCATACACACAACAGTTAACCTACAAGTTAGAGAGGTGATGATAAGATCCTTGCAATGCATACAGTGGTCCCATTTACAAGCAAGTGGTGGTAGATGCATTGTAAATATAGCAAATCTTCTACAAATACAGGAAACTCATTATACACACAAGATGTTCTCTACAAATATGGTGCCAAATGACGACAACAAACACAAATTGCTACGGGCCCTTGCAGAAGACCTTTCATATACACTAGACATCATCTACGAGTAGAATGTCAAAAGATTATAGCAAAAGCAAACTTCTACGAGTTGTTATAGGAAACTCATTGTGCATACAACATGTTATCTATGAGTGAATACCAAAGAAGCACAGTAGATGTCAGCATCTATAGGCAAAGGCAGGATATTAGTTGGTGCACTATAATCTACCTGCGCAAATCATGCAAGTAGTGCATGACAGTCTACCTGTACAAAGCAGCAAACAACTGATCCAAAAGCTGCTACAATACGCCACCGAATCTGCAACCTTTGTACAAGCAGACAGAAAGCATCTACAATTTACAATGCAACGCCCCTGGATCTGCAACCTTCGTACAATCAAGCTGACGGCGTCTACAATCTATAATGCCATGCCACCAGATTCGCAATGTCCTTGCAAGTGAACAGAAGGTATTTACAAATATTTTAAAATACTCCCACACATGCACTGTAGTTTGTACACACATTGGTACACTAAAAAGGGGGGGGTACACAATCAAGAACCCGTATGGGCCCCGCCAAGCGTGTTATTAATATACACGTGACGTCTATGGATGCTATGCAGATTAATAAATTTGAATCCGATCCTCCTAAGTAGATAGATATGAGTCGACAAGGTTTAATAAATAATTATAAAGTGCCCCCAAACACCTGTATAGGCCCCAGCGAGCATGTGATGAGTACACATATGAAGTCTAGGGATGCTGCGCGGGTTAATAAGTGAATTCAAGTTTGAACCTGATCCTTCTATATAGATAAATAGGAGTCGACAAGGATTGAACAATCAAATAAATATATGATAGTGGCGACCAGTATATTTATTTTAATACATTCATATTAGGCCTTTAAGGCCTATATTAATGAGAATACTAATAAAGATATAAAGCCTACAAAACCTGATCCTATGTTGACAACTCAATAGAGTTGATAAGGTTTATCAACAAAATGAAAATATTTTCAAATGAAAATGACCTCAAAACACCCTGATGATGGCCGTGTCAAATGTTTATCTCAATCGGAGGGGTTCATTCCAAATATTTAAATAATGCCATCCAATTTATCCATCAAAATCCAAAACTCCACAAACATCCAAAAATCCCAAAATCTAAATATTTAAAACTGAAATTAATTTATTAAACACTTAAAGTAAAATCCATCCACCATCTGCAACAGTTTGCCGAGGTGGATAAATTCGAATGTAACTTTAGCTCACATAGAGCCAAATGCCTAGTCAAAAATATCACTAAGATCCATTCTTAAACAATCTCCTACCAGTAAGGATGTGGTACGTGTTCTCTAACCGACTGTTCTGCTACCAAATGGCATCATAGGATAAAATGTTATGACCTGGGGTCCTCTGAACTGAAAGGTTTTACCGCCAAATGATACCACGTAATATCGGTTATAGCCATAGCCAATGCGTTCTTTAATGGTATCAAATCCTTGAGATATGAATCAATAGGATATGATCAATAGGGCACAAAGCCCTCTGTTAGCTAAGGTGGATTCAAATTTGTCCCCTTAGATAAACATTCACTATAGGTCTATAAGGTACCCTTGGACGAAGCAACTCATGGCTGCGATAAGGATCCTTCTGTCAGGTTGGGTCGACTACCTCCTTTGACTAAGTAGACTAGGGATTAAGATGGTCGGGGACGACGGAACCATGGGATCTTAATCGGGTCCATCATCCATTCCCCCACCATCTATTTTAAGTGCAAGATGGTGCACTTTCTGTTTTAAATATCAGTCTTTCAAATCTCCAAACTCTTCAAGTACCAATGCACATTGCTGCTACTATATGCCATATAACATATATATTCTACATATATGATTGATGACTAGCCTTAATCGAAAGTTCTATCTCATTATTGGGGGAAGTAATTAACTATAGGGGCTTGCGCCTATAGGAAACCAAAACTCATATAATAAAGTCCTCGCAAAATGAGGGTGAAATCTCTAGTTAGTGTCTTATCTACAAACCCATTTTCCTTCCCAAAATTTACCCTGGAACTTATTCCGTTAAAACTCCCTCGCCAAAGTAAAAAACAAATCAGTGCGGGCGGAGGTCGGCGCCAAATTTTCGGAGTCCACACATATTGATTTCAATGGCATCAAAATTGCACTAATCTAAATATATATGTGCATTGAATAAACTAAACTAGTTTAAAAAGCTACCCCCTCATCTAGCCCTCTCCCTTCCCCTCCTCCCAATTATCTCAATCAGTATGCTCTCGACTTGCTAGCAAATCGGTTGATCAGCCCCCAACTCATCTGCTATATAAGTGACTTATTTATGTAACTAAATCGCATCAATACACATTAATTGCATATAATTCATTCATTCAAACAAGAACGTTTCAAAGCTCATATAACCTCCATAATTCTTCAATTCAAGAGTTAGCATTAAATTTCACCAAAAAAATAAATATTTTGACACGCAAATGGTGCCAATATCATTATTATACTTTGATAACTACAAATTTGAACTCATTTCCTTTCCAAATTATTATGGCTTTTACAAAATTTCGATTTATAAACTATTTGTAATGTTGTGTTTCTCTTGGAGAGATGAGTGTTTTGTTACTATGATTATCATATATTATAATCATTTTTTAAGAAACTAATTTGAATTCATAATGCTTTGGAAATTATTGCCATCAATTTGATTATTTAAAATTTGATTAATCAACTACATTAAATTGGTGGCATCAAGTGCTTCATAATAATAATTTATGTTTTTCATTCAAAGACTTTGTAAGTGACAACCACCATCACACCACTATTGTCGTCCACCATCTAGCTATCACGTGTAGGACTTAATATGGTTTACCTCTAGAGCTAGAACATCAGTTTCTAACAACGCGAAGGTCTTCTAAAGTGCATTTGTTGATAATAAGACACATGAATGAATTAAAATAAATATTGGAATATCCCATTAAAATCTATACAAAGATGTTGGTTTTACTTATTTTTATATTATAAGCACTAAAGTCATAAAGAATTCTAGAGCATTGACTACAAAAACATATAATTGATCATTCTAGTATTCCTTAATCCTCCCTATGCTATAAATATCCTATTGTTGCCCACTGAAAATTAAAGCCTCTCATTCTCCTTTTGTTGGTTTCCAATTATAACCTTAAAAATATGTTCAAATCTTAGAAGCAATATTTTCCAGCTACATGAATATTCACATAAGTACGTAGTAATTTTGATTTGACAAGCTAGGATTTTTAGAATTTCTTTTGGGAGTTTGTTTATATGAAGCCTCTTGATAAATCTCTTGAGAAGAATATCTCAACATTACTCGATTCCTCTTAATAGTTCATGGTTCCTCTCAATCTTTCGCTCAATGCCAAAACCCCTCAAATTCATGCTTCAAGTACTCAATACAATGTCATTAATTTGCATTAACACCAACGTCAAAGATTTTGATACATTTTCAATTAACCCATCATATTTATTTTGCATGAAAAAATATGTTAGCTCTCTAATGTTCCACAATAATTTGGTCATCTTAATCATTTATTTAATAAGAGATGCTAGGCTTTAGTGTATTCCTTAAATTATTTTCTTCAAATATTCAAGATGATATAGCACACACTCTTAGAAGAATCACCTTTATAAATACCAAGGCACATGTTAATTAAAAGGGGTTTCAAGTTTACTATGGAGACTCGTATGACATATGAGGTCATCAAGCTCATCTCTATTCTCCAAATTACAATTTTTATCTCTCTTCTTTCTTTTATAATAATTCTTGGGCTTGCATGTTGTTCTTTTATAATCTGATTTCTAGTGACACTATTTGCTATAAATGTAAGAAAAACAAGTCACATTAAGTGGGATTGCCAAAATATTAAAAATCAAATATCAAAGGAGAAAGCTAAGGAATAGGTTGAATAGAAAAAGAATAAATAAAGATCTCACATAGCTTTGCAGGCTAACATTGACTTTAAATCCCCAAAATTGAAGTTGAAGAAAAAATCACCAATCTGTGCTTAATGGTAAATGATAGTTCATGTGACACCAATGAGGATCAGGTAAATGACTTCACTTATGATGAACTACTTTCATTTACTAAGCATTTTTATGATAAATATAGTAAGCTTAAAAAGGAGCATATTGTATTACAAGATGAGCTTTCTATTTTGGTTAAGGAATTTGATGTTCTAAAAATGATTTAAAAGAAAAAATTAGCATGCATATTGAATTAGATGCTGCATACAAGATATTAGAGGTATAATTAATGAATTTGCAAGAAAGTGAGCATGAAGCACATGTTAAGATAGGAATATTTAAAAGTACAAACTAATATATAAGAAAGGAAATCACATAACTTAGAGACCTTGCATCTAGAACTTCACTTTCTCACAAATAACTCATTAGGGCATCATATGTATCATCCTCTCATTAAAGGAAGAATAATTCATTCATATATTTGCTCGTTCATTTTTAGGAGTTACGTGTTATTCTTGTGACATGGTAGGACACATAGCATAAATCTTCCCACATAGGATCCACCATAATACATAGCTTTTTTGGAGAGCTAAGATTTCAGGAGCATAGCATGGAATACCCTTATCTCATTGATTTATGCGGACCAAGCTTATTTGGTTTCCTAAAGTTATAACTTAAGTATATTTTATAGATATGCCTTCATAAGGGGTCCAATGAAGACAAGTGGAGCCTGGACATTGAGTATTCATGGCACATGACTGGAGACATCAACAAATTCATTATGCTAGAATCATGATGCAGAGAAAAAGTGACACTCGTAGGCAATACTAATAAAAAAGTAATTAGTACAAGTATTATAAAAAAATAAATAGTTCCATTGTTGAAAAAGTTTTACTATTAAAAGTATATAAGCACAATTTATTAAGAATTAAGTAGTTATGTGATAAGGTGTTTGACATTAACTTTCATTTTAAAAAAAAATTATTAATGTTTAATAACAAAGCTATGTTATAAGGATTACAAATAAATAACTTAGATATGATTGATTTAGATTATATTGACAAAACTAGTGAAGTGTGTTGCTTAAGAATAGCCTTAGATGAATCATGGCTAAGGAATAGGACACAATGTCATGTTATTACGAGGACACTTAAAAAAATCACATACTTAACGATCGTAAGGGGAATACCTAAGTTAGAATTTTACCCAAAAACACTTGTGTGATGCATGTTAATTAGAAAAATAAGTAAAATCTTCATTTCACTTAATTAAGGAAGTTATTACTAATAAACGACTAGAGATGTTGTATATGAATTTGTTGGACCCATTAGCACTATGAGTTTTGGAGACAAGTAATATATTTTCATGATTGTAGATTATTACACCAGGTTCACATGGATTAAATTTTTAGCAAATGAAAGTAAATCATTTGATGGATTTAGGATATTCTCAATTCTGATTTATTGAAAAATAAGATGCACCATCTCCACCATTCACATTAATCATATTGGGGAGTATGAAAATGAGAAGTTAGAGTCATTATATAAAATATTAGGAATAGAACATAATTTTTTTTTTCTCTTAAAACACAACATCATAATAGAATAATTGAAAAGAAAAATAGGGCAATGTTGAATAAATATAGGTTACCCAAGTATTTCCGGGTTGAAGTAGTGAACATTACCTGCTATGTGTTAAATAGGGTAAATATTAGAGCCACATTAAAAAAGATCCTGTATGAACTTTTTAAGGGTGGAACGCCAAACCTTTATTATTTATATATTTTTGGACATAAATGTTTTATTCTAAATAATGAAAAATCTCAATTGAAAATGTTTAATGCTAAAGTTGATGAAGTAGTTTTTCTAGGACATTCCTTCATAAGAAAGGCATATATAGGGCTTTAGTAGTAGAAGAGTCAACCCACATTACCTTTGATGAGTATGATATGATTTCTCTTTCTTGAGAGATTGAAGAAGAGGTGAACATTATCCCTAGATTTGAAAATATAAGACTAAAAGATAGAGTGGAACCCAAAGATTGAAATTATGCATCAAGTCATCATAAAAGAGTATTCTTCAAGAGTTATGACTAAACATAGTATTAGGAAAGATATTAGCCATAAAATGTTTAGATCAATTGTATAACTCACTAGCATTGATGAGGCAGTGAAAGATGAATATTGGATTATGGTTATACATGCTGAACTAAATCAATTCACAAGAAATGATGTGTGGAAACTAGCATCTAAAGTATGAGTAGAATAAATGGGTGTCTAAAAATAAGTTGATGACTTTGGATTAGTAATAAGGAACAAAGCTAGACTAGTAGCTAAATGGTATAATCATATAGAAGGAATTAACTTTTAAGAAACATTCTAATAAATATATTAGAAGCCATTGGAGTCTTATTAGCATTTGTATATTTTAGAGGTTTCATGTGTATCAAATGCATGTGAAAAGTGCATTCTTAAATGGTATCACAAAGGAAGATGTGTACGTAGAGCAACCTCCTAGGTTTGAGGTGTGACATTTCCATATCATGTTTTTAAACATAATAAAGTACTTTATAGTTTAAACAAGCACCTAGAACATGATATGATTCATCTATCACATTCTTGATAGACAAGTCATTTATTAAGGGCTTAGTGGACACCAAAATGTTCTTTAAGAGAATATAAATAGAACTCTTGATTGTCCAAATCTATATATACGACATTCTATTTAGACCCACAAATGATGAACTACTTGAAAAATTTTCATCCACCATGAGAAATGAATTTGAGATGAGCATGATGGGTCAAATGACTTACATTTTAGGATTCAATGTCAAATATGGGAGTTCCTTTGTTATAATAAGCATCTCATCAAGGAATTTGATATTGAAGTTTGTAAGAGCACAAATACCCTATGAGCCCAACTAACTAATTAGACATGGATCCCATTGGCAAACATATGGACAAAAATAAGTATTAAGGAATAATAAGATTATTGCTATATCTAATTGCTAATAGGCCTAATATCATGTTTATTGTATACTTATATGCTATATATTAGGCTAAACCTAAAGAATCTCATTTATCTACAATAAAACAAAACATATAATATCTCATAGGGACACTTAACTTAGTTATTTGGTATCCTAAGAATAACATGGGCTTTAAGTTAGTTGGAAATTTAAATTTAAAATTTGTGGGGTGTAAAGTAGATAGAAAGAGCATATCAAGAACTTATCAATTTTTTGGTCAATTATTAGTTCTTGGTCAAGTAGAAAATATAACTCAAAAGCCCTATCCATTATAAAGGCAGAGTACATAATTGTAGGAAGTTATGCTGCCCAAGTCTTGTGGTTAAAGCAATAACTTTTTTTATTTTAGATTACAAGTGGATATCATTCCCATGATGTGTTATAATAATATTATATTATGCAATATTAAGAATTCAATCAAACATTCACACACTAATAATATTGACAGTAGGCATCATTTTATTATATACAATGTAATGCCTACTAAATTTGTGTGTAGTTGCACATTTTCTGACCTAGTTTATTAAGAGCAATAAAGTGAAACTTTTGCAATCAAGTCTTCTACATGTGACTACGAGTGTTCTATATGCATGAGAGTGTCTAAATCTATTCTGAAGTGCCTTCATGGGGTATATATGCATGTATATAAAATCTAGAAATTTTCCCCTAGGAGCACTACGATGCTGGGTTGGCAGCACTGTACATTTAGCTCTCTAGTGAAATTTTAAAAAATAAACTAAGTTAATAGTGTTGGGGCTGGGCGTTACGGCTTTCTACTCTCCAATGGGGAGTGCTGTGGCCCTACCTCAATTTATATAAAAATATCAAAAAAAAAATTTCATTCTTATTAAATAAAATAGAAGACCCCCTTCAACTACCTCAATAAAGAGATGGAGATGTTTTAATGAGCGAAAGTTTTCTTTTCTCCCCTCTAGTCCACTTTCTACTATCATCCCAGTTCAAAAAATTATTCGTATTGAGGTACGTTACATTCTTCCTAACTCAACTTTTAAAATATAAAAATTTGGGATTATTCTTGATTTAATTTATAATTTCATATTATAAAAATGAGAATAATTTTATACCCTTAAAAATTTTATTGTGCAATTTTTTATATGCTATAGATATAATAATTCTAGGCATTTAGGTAATTTTTTAAAAAAGAAATTTTGAGTGTATATAAAATATGATATTTTTAGCAAATTAAAAAATATTTTTTTTTCCCAAAAAACATGGTTATAGTATAATTAAAGCATCAAAATAATGTTCTAAATAATCTCTGATAATCTTGTGACATTCTATAATTGTGAAATTTTGATTAGTAGTTAACTCTATTTCCTATGATAAAACATTTTGTGAAATTCTAAAATTTGTTTCTTTACATTTTTTTTACTATAGTACTATGTTATTTATATATATATGAGATAAAAGGACCTGAGGGGAATTTATCATTTTCTATTCTGATATATAGACTACTTATTTTTTTACTTTTCATATATTATCATTTAAATTTTTATAACAACAAGAAATATTCTTTTTAGTATAATAAATTATTATTAACTACTTTTAAAACCTAGTTGAATGCTTAATAAATTTTTTTTTTTTTTTGAAATTTAGATCGGTAGGTGTTACTTGCTAAGTTGAGTTGTCTCACACCTATTATGTATTTTGCTTCAGGTTAGGGAAAGGGGAAAGAGCCCGTTAAGTAATTTATGTCTTGGGTTGGGTTATGAAAGTCCCTTTTTAGTAGTGTCTGAGCATAATCAAGTGATTTAAAAAGTTATAGGAAATGATTTATAGTCAAGTGAGATGGTTATAGGTAGTGTCTGAGCATTTATTTATGTTCTTTTTCATGTGTATGTTTGTTCGTCCGTGTATTATGAGTTTTTGCCATATGGATTTGCATGACCCATATATGATAGATGTCCAGAGTACTAGTTACGTTGCACTAGTATAAAGTACTATACTTGATATTAGTTTTGATTCTATTTCTCAATTTTCTAATCTAGTAGCCAAGTTGATTGGTGAAGCATAAAGCAATATTTATTCCATTTGATATGATGATGTGGAAAATTATTTATAGATATTTTTGAGGTTAAAGCCGCCTAGGTTTGAGGGTGCCATTGATCCCAGAGCAGCATATGACTGGTTAATGAGATTAAAAAAGACTTTTGATGGAATGTAGAATCGTCATAAGAGGAAGTAACCAGTAGTTGTGTTTCTATTAAATGGTGAGCTAAGAAATGGTGGTTGGGTTAGTAGAAGGAGAAGTTTTAGGGAAGGATGATCTGATTAGATGGGAATAATTCATAGCTATCTTTATATTATGGTTTGTATCTCTATTTGCACGATAATAGATGTAGGAGATATGTTTTACTAAGGGATTATCTAGCATAGATAATGGTTATGGTTATGTTGTAGGTATACTATTTGGGAGCAGTTAGAGAGAGCTTCAGATTTTTGTTTCTCCACCTCCAATTCAAGCATGTGTGTATAGTTTGACTCAACATGTGCCTAGAAATGCTCCGAATGTGGTTACAGGTATGAGTTTGACTCAACATGTGCCTAGAAATGCTCTGAATGTGGTTACAGATATGAACTATATTTATTATATGTCTTGTTGTATTTATTTGATTCTAAAATCAGTCACTCGTTTATTTCAAAGAAATATGCATTCTCAAGCTTGAGAGGTTCTTTTTGATTAGTAACATAGACCTTCCATACTATTTCCTTTTTTATTTGTTAATTATTTTGCCAACTGGCGATGGCAAGATAATTAGTATAGTATATTTTTGTGATATTAAAATATCTGGTAAAAAATGCAGATTTAATCTGATACTATTATCTATTTTTGAATTTGATGTCATTTTAGGTTTGGATTGGTTGAGTCAACACGAAGCTCAAATCATTTGTTTGAAAAAAGGAGTTACACTATTTTTGGATAGTATGAGTTGTCTATTCCAGGGAGTTATAAGCATTTTGTCATATTTGATTACTATTGTGCAAGTAGATAGGTTATGAAGAAAAGTATGTGTGGTATTTCTAGCATCTATTTGGGATAGGAGGTTTGAACTGGATGTCTCGATAGTACGAGAATGTTTTGATGTGTTCCCTGAGGAGTTAGTAAGTTTGTTACCTGATTAAGAGATTGAGTTCTAAATTGATGTATTTGATGCACCACTTTAATATTTAAGGCTTTATATATAATATCATCTAAGAAATTTCAGGAATTTAGGGTGCAACTTTAGGAGTTAGTTAAAGTGTTTTCCATCCTAGTGTGTCTCTAAGGGGAGCACCTATTCTATTTATAAGAGAAAAGGATGGTACCATGTATATGTATAGAGATTATAGACAACTAAATAAGGCAACAATAAAGAATAAGTATCCTCTATCAAGGTTTGATGATTTGTTTGATCAACATATAGGAGCTTCTGTATTTTCCAAATTTATCTGAGATCTGGATATTCTTAGGTGAGGATAAAGGAAGAAAATGTTTTGAAGACTGCATTTAGTAGAAGATATATACTTTTTAAATTCTTAGTTATTCCTTTTGGAGTGACTAATGCACCTGCAATATTTTATGGACATGATTAATAAGATATTCAAGGAGTATTTGGATTTTGTGATTGTATTCATAGATGATATTCTAGTTTACTCAACTTCACAAAATATCATGCAATTCATCTGAGGATTATTTTTGGAAATGTTGAGGCAACATCAGTTGTATGCAAGATATTTTTTAAGTGTGAATTCTGGCTAAAGAGTATCTCATTTTAAGACATAATGTAATAACACATATTTTGATCCAGGTAAATAATTTCTTTCTGGAATCAACATAAATCCAAATCAAAAACCATATTAACCATAGCATTGTTATTGTCGTATTTTACTTGCATGAATTTTTCCATAATTTTTGGGCACCGATGAAAATCCTTAAGGAATTGGTACCTTAGTATAAGAGAGAATTTTGGGACCTTTAGGTGTCCATTTGCAAACCAATTTCATTGATATTTTCTAAATAAAATGATTTATTTTATGGATATTATTTTATAATTTTTATGTACTAAAATAATTTATTTTTATTTTATACTATAGAATTGATTAAATTAAATATTATATCAATATTATATTATTATTTATTATAAAATATCTTAAGCCACTTAAATTTTTTTATTAAAATCCCTTTCTCCATTCATTTAATGGCAAACAGAGAAATGTTTTAGGATAATTAGAGCGCAAGAGAGGAAAGAGAAAAGAGAAACTAAGTTTTGGAGGCCGTAAAATGATTTTTGTCCGTCAATGCATTTAGGAGATTTACTCGTCTCGCTGTGAGGAACCATTACCCAATTTTTGATTTCAATGATTTAGTATTTTTGGTATTTTTCTCATCAAATTTGTATTTTCATTGCCAAAAAATATGAATAATTTTGTATTCAAAAAACTTTCACCGTGTAACTTTTTGTATGTTATAGAGATTGAGATTGTAAACATTTTGAGTATTTATTTAAGATTTTTATCGGGTGATTTTGAAAATACAATAATTTTTTCCTACTAAAAAATTTATTTAATGACTAAAAATAGTGATGTAGTTCAACTAAAGCTTCAAAATGTTATTTTAAGCAATATTATTTGGTTAAATTTTGAAAATAGAAATTTCTGCTTAGTAGGATTTTTATTATCTACCATTAGGATATTTTAGCATTTTTTTAAATAATCTTAATTATTTTTTATTCTCTATAATGTATTGAAAATAAATTTGGATATGTGATTCAGATTACTATTATAGTACTGTGATAATAATGTGTGTGTAAAAGACAAGTAAAGACTGCTTGACCCGTTGGTTGGAGACTAATTGACCTGTACAAGATGGTGGGCCGACATCGTCGACTTTCCTTTAAATACTATATTTTGATGTTATCATCTACTGATTCAAGTGATACTTATTAGGACTTATAAGAAGATGATTACTGTGCCAACGGATAAAGAGTTATGACTCTATTAACTAAGTCAATAATTTTCTGATATTGATACAATATTGAAAAACATCTTGATAGCCATGACTTCTTATTTATTTAGTGTGACTACTAAAATGCATGTTATTGAGGCATTTTTCTTATTATTGTATGAATTTATTGTTAATATATAGATTTACTATTATTGTATTATTCTATGTCTCCTACACTGAATTGTTATTGTTACTGATTTAGATACTAAATTATTTAATACTACTATTTCATTGTACTGATATTAAGCATGTGATATACTTAGCACGTGAAATAGAATACCTGAATAGTATGGGTAAGCTATTATATGGTTTTACTATATTGACATGATTTCGACATTCTTTATCGATGTTTTGATTCGATACTTTATATAATTTTTGTACTGATTGGTATTACAAATATGATGATTGCTTTATAGATTTGACACTTGTATTAGTTTATTACTTTAATGGCTTCTGTACTATAGTGTTTTACTATTTATAAAATCTACTAATATTGTATATAATTTTACATTTCTACATTGATTTAATGATTATATGAATATAATTGCTATGATATGATTATTGACATGCATATTGCTCCTTTGTCATATTTTGAATTTGATTGTAGGTTTTGTCACCTATTGGGCTTTTAAGCTCATTATATGTTGTTAAATAATTTCATGTTAGGACAAGGGAGCAGGAGAATGAGGCTGATCAAGATTCCTTCATGTTCAGGTTCTTTTTATTTTAGTTTTTTTCTTTGTACTCATGACATGATAAATATGTGATGATTATATAGATCCTAAGTATTGTATATAATTTTTGAGAATAAATATAGATGTGTATATTAATATTTTGAATTATAGAATATATTTTATTATTTATTACTCATAGATGATATTAGATAGCTCTAGTTGATATTAATTAAAAGATCAAAAGAATAATTCATCCAAACTAGATTCTAGGGCAGACATGATAAGCAGTACAAGCATTTCTATAAATTTCCAAAAATTTTAGGCTATTGTTGATTGGCCGAGGCCTGCTATTGCATTAGAGGTATATAGCTTTCTAGGCATTGATAGCTTTTATCGACAAATTTTGAATGTATTTTCTCAGATTTTCGCACCTATGATGAGATTGACTCAAAAGTTAGTAGCTTTCATCTAGACATCAGACTATAAAGAGAGCTTTTAGAAGCTAAAGGGTTATTTTACATATGTTCCCTTTTTTACTATTCCATCAGGTTTATAGGGATTTTAGGTATTTAGTGACACTTTACTGAAACGAGTAAGAAGTATCTTGATGCAGCATAGCAAGGTTATAACTTATGCTTCCATGCAATTTAAGCAGCATGAGAGAAATTATTTGATACATGTTTTAGATCATGTTATAGTTGTGTTTATTTTGAAAATCAAGAGGCACTACTTATACGAAGTCAGGTGTAAGTTGCTCACTGATCATCAGAGTTTAAAATAAATATTTAATAAAATTAATATGAATTTGAGGCGTAGGAGGAGGCTTGACTTGATTAAATATTATAATTTGACCATTCAATATCAACTTGGTAAAGCTAATGTGGTGGTAGACATTCTAAGTAAGAAGTCCTGTTAGATGTCGTGTATTCTGTGTATCTATGATGAACATCTATATCAAGATATGAAAAGACTACAGTTTGAGGCGAATTCTTTTATTGATCAATATTTTGGTATTCCTGCCTAGATGATTATAGAACCGCCTTTATAAGAAAGATTTAGAATGCTCTTAGAAGTAAAATATTTGAAGTTGATCAATCAAATCAGGTATGTTAGGAAACCTGAACTATAATTATCTGACTTTGACATCATTTTATGTAAGAATAGATTATGGGTTTCTAGTTTTGGAGATAAGATGCAAATTATTATGCATGATGATAATATTTAGGTTATACTATTTATTTGGGGTGTAGCAAAATATATAGTCATTTGAAAGGAATGTTCTAGTGGATTGAATTAAAGAACGGTGTTGTAGATTTTATTGCTAAGTGTGAAACCTATTAGTTTTCGACGGATGAACATCAATGATCATGATTTCTTCTAGGATTGTTATTCTAGAGTGAAAATGAGAGGAAGTGATGATGGATTTTGCTATAAGATTCCCTAGATTGAGATAGGGATATAATGTTATTTAGGTTATGTAAGTCTACATATTTTATCTCAATCTGATAAATGGATTCAATGGGTAGATTGGTATAAGTATATGTATAAGAAAAAGCCCAATTGCATGGAATACAGAAGGTGATAATTTTGGAATTTTGGATAAAGATAATATATTTACCTCAAGCATGTGAAGGGGCATTCAGAATGGTCTGGCCATTAAATTACACTTTAGTACAGCTTTTCACTTAAAGATTGATGGAGAATATAAGAAAACTATTTAAGTATTATAGGATCTTCTGAGATTATGTGTTCTAGACTTTTGTGGAAGTTGAACAGATCATATTCCTTTGATCAAATTTTCTTGCAATAACATTTTTCAATCAAGTATAGGTATGTCCTCTTACAATGCTCTATATGGTAGGAAATACAAAACCCCACTATCTTGGATTGAGGAGTGAGAGAGTCTAATTTATCTAACTTTAGTTGATGATGCTATGGAAAAGATCCATCTAATTAGATATAGACTGAAAGTAATGCAAGACATAATTATTATTATGATGCAAAACATCAAGCTATAGAATATCATGCTGAAAACTTTGTATATATAAAAATCAGACCAATGAAAGGTGTAAGAAAGTTTAGGAAAGAAGTAAAGCTAAGTATAAGGTATATTGGACCATTTGAGATAATTGGAAGGATTGAAAAGTTCATTAACATATTACAGTTTTGAAAGCATATGTCTGATATTCATAACGCATTCCACCTATCATCTCGAAGGAAATTATTATCTGGTTTTGAGAATAGAGTATTTACATAATGGGTTGAGGTACATCCAAATATGATCTATAGAGAAGAAAGAGAAAGAATGTTAGGATATGATGTCAAGAGGCCAAGGAATAAATAGATCTGAATGGTTAAAATGCCATAGAAGCACATAACAGAAAGATTAACCACTTGGGAGAAGGAATACAAAATGAGACAGTTATATCCCAATCTATTTTGTTAATATAATTTTTGAAATATTGAGGATGATATTTTCTCCAGAGGGGAGGATTGCAATGCCTATAAAATTTGTGCATAGTTGCACCTGTTCTAATCAAGTATAACAAGAGCAATAGAGTGAAAGTTTTGTATTCATGTCTTTTGTTTGTGTATGTGCTGTATGCACGAGAGTCTCTAAATCTATTTTAATGTGGGTCCTTGTTATGTGTGTACATGTATTTAAAATAAAGAGTTTTTCTCTGGGGGCATTTTGATGCTTAGTTGGTAACACTGCAGCAATGAGCTCTCTAATAAAATTTTAAAAATGAAATAATGCTGCAATGTTTTGCTCTCCAGTGGGGAGCATTATAGGGTAGAGCATAGTGATGCATAATCAATTTTTTTATTAAAACATTTAAATTTATTTTAATTCTTATTAAGCAAAATACAAAACCCCCTTCATGCTGCTAGAGAGAGAAAGAGATTTTGCTGAGAGAAAGTTCATTTTGCCCACCTCAGATCCATTTTCTGTTGTCAACCTAGTTTAGTAAATTATCCGGATTGAGGTATGTTACATTTTACCTATCACAGCTTTCAAAAAAAAAAAAAGGATTTCTCTGATTTAATTTATAATTCGTATTGCAAAAAAAGGACAACTTTAAACCAATAAAACTTTTATCATGTACATTTCGGTATGTTATAGATATAATAATTTTTTATATTTAGGTGCTTATTTAAAAACATTATTGACAAATTGAAAATGTGCTAGTTATAGCAAATAAAAAATTATTTCTTATCCTTAAAAATAAGGTTGTAGTATAATTAAAGCTTGAAAATAGTATTATGGATAATCCCTGGTAATCTAATGATATTCTAAAACTATGAAATTCTACTCAGAATCAATTTTATTGCCTATTGATAAAGTTTTTTATTAAATTATGAAATTAGTTTCCTTGCATTTCTTTTACGGTAATACCATAATATATATGCTCTTTTTTCATGTGATTCTAAGGAAATCTGATGTATGGTGGAAGTTATGTGCTAAATACGTAGGGAGTAATAAGGGCTTTAATTTTTGATGTGATGTATAAGGGCATGAATAAAATATATTATATTTTATTCTGATATATGGAGTACTTATTCATTTACTTTTTTGCATTGTTATTTAAATTTCTAATAACTACAAGTATTATTCTGTTCAGTATAGTAAATTATTATTAAATGCTTTCAAAACCAAATTCAATGCTTAATAAATAAAATATTTAGAAATTTAGATCGACAGGTGTGACCTGTTATTCTATGTTAGCTCACAAATATTCTTCATTCTATTTTAGGCCTTGGAAAGGGGAAAGAGTTAGTGGAGTAGTTGTAGTCCCTAGTTATGATTTGTGTGAGTTTGTATTAGTATTTTTTTATATTTTGCTTATTCATGCATAATTGTTTAACTATTCTTTTTCAGTTTGTAGCCATATACTATAGTATTTAGATTTTGTTGTATTTATATTTTGATGATGAATTAAAAGAATACAAAGTTATAGATAAGCTTATTTTTTCATATTGAAAATTAGTTAGAAGTTATGTGTTCTAATTAAACTAAAGAAAATCTAAAAAGCCCCAAAAACATATATCTTAGGCTGGTCTTTCACCATTCAAAATGATATGACACGTCACTTTCATATCACAGAAAAGCACATGAAAGGAACAACATCCTTTTAATCAACCTAAGATAACTTGGTCAACCAAGCTTGACCATAGGTTGGGTTTAGGCTCAATGCACTCCAAATAATATTTGGGATATATTATAGGAGGTTTAATGGTTTGGTTTGAATGAACCATCTAAAGTTTATTATGAAATTCTGATTTAAGGAGTTTTTGGGATTCAAGGGCTTCATGGTCAACCACGGTCCACCAAGGGTCAATGTTGGTTCAATGCATCATGATAATGATTATGAATACGAACAATGATTTTGGGGAGGTTTCCATGGTGATTTTCCATAAGATGCATGGTCCAGTGATATAAGATGTAAATATTTAAAGGTTTTGTGGCCTTTGGAATTGAATTGAGTTTTAAGGTTATGAGGCTTAAAATGCTTCCAAATCGATGCGGCTGACCCTAGGGACATTCTTAATCAATATTCAATTGACTGATAATGATTCCAAGATCATTTGATAATATTTTTAATGATATGAAATTTTCCCACAAATTGATTTTGGACCAAGTGGTTTATTATTTGGATTCGAGAAATTGACTTTTGATTTTGAATTATATATTTTTTTTTTTTTTTGGGATTGAATTTAATCTGATGTTCTTAACCTCACAAAAAAAAATGTTGTCAATAGTGGCACAAAGCTCCCCTAGTTATAGAAAGTAAAATTTTACTAGTTAAAATTTTATTTTTATCTTCCTCCTTTTGAACTATAGGAACCTAGCTTTCTTGAATTTCCTTATGCTCTCTTGTTAGAGTCATCTCTAGGCCTTCCTTAGGAACCATTAGATCAACCTGGATAGAATTTTGAGCTCCTGAATAATAAATCTTATTTAATAATATTTTTTTATGTTTGAGACAGGGCTACACCCCCAACCTTCATTAAAGTTATAACTCCTTTCATACTCCTTAGAAAATCCACTTTGGATTTTCTAATGCTATCAGTACACTTTTGGACTATATCTTTAAGCAAACTTTTAAATTTTCTCTTTATTCCTCTACATGCAACACTACATAGTGATCAAATATAGGTGGAGGTGAATTAACAATCATATTTACATCCTCCTCTCTATAGGCAGTGGAGAGAGGATGAAACTTATTACCCCCAAAAGTGGAGAGGAATGAGGGGATTCACCTTCATTTTTGTCCCCTAAAGTAGACATGATCATTTCTTCAATTAGTTGTATTTCTTTTCTTCACTTCACTTAATAGCAGATGTGACCTAATCTCAAATGTGCTCGGGACAATTAGATGGATAGGGAAATCAGATATAAAGCATATTTGTCCTTAAGTAATTCATATGGCACTTTTAACTAAAAGAAATGTTTCTTTTCTTAAGTATGATCTTTGTAGATTATAAAGTAATAATTGAAGTAAATTTATAGTGACATATGTGGTAAATTTTCTAATAAAGCAATTCATAACACAATAATCTTTCATATTTAATTAATATTCCTTTTAAATCAAACTCCTAAAAGTGTATATGATAAATTTGACTAACTTAGGATTAATAATTTTGGGTATGAATGGAACTTCAGATTTAGTTCATTTCTTAATTATAGATAATTATATTGGAAAAGATGCTAGATGTCAAGGATCTAAAACCAGTGGTCGCCCAAGCTGCATTAAAATAAAGAATGAGGAAGGACCCATTTATTCTCTCGATCTACAAAATCTAAAAGCACTTGTTGAATTGTTATAGCTAGCCAACAGCCACATAAACACTAAGAAATACAACTTAAACCTTCCTCAACTATCCACCATAATGAAATCACCCCTAAGCAAGAATCCCACCAAGGAAGAGATGGAGGGAAAATTCATCCTAGAGATAGGATGGAATCGATGGATAGAAGACCCAACCAATCTCATGATCACTAGGATCATAATCAATAAGGGTAACCCTTGCAATAAAGGCCCTTTAGAATAATAGGACCACCATAACCCAAAATGGAGGAACCCCTGTAACACTTTCGAATTCGGTGTTAAGTTCGATCTATTCTGACCAAAATTGAAAAAGGTAAATATTTGAAATTTTATGTTTTGAACCCATTTGCATGTGTTTAGAAATATTTTAGTTTATGAAAAGGAATACATGTATTTTGGAATGAGTTCCAAGGATTTCAAATGCATATCAGAGAATTCTAGAATTTTTTCCCTAAAGCATCGCAATGTTGGGTGTTATAGCGTTATGGGGATGATGTAGTGCTTAGCAGCTAAATAGTGACATTATAGCACTATAGTCTTAGGTTTTTAGGATTTGAACTAGCGCCCCAGCACTACATGGTGATACATAGTGCGAGGGCACTTTTTGCTCTTAAATAGATTATTAAATCCATTATACCATTCATTTTGCATTATGTTGACAGCCAAAGAAGACAGAGAAGTAGAGGGATTATGAGAACGAAAATTTTTTTAGACACTTTGAGTCATTTTTAGCCATCAGACCAGTTGTAAAGTTGTGCAGATTGAGGTAGGTCACATTATGTCGATCTTAGTTTTTAAAGTACGAAGTTATTTTAAATTTTCTAATTAAATTTATGTTTCTGTTACAAAAAAAATGAGGATAAATTTGAACTAAAAAAACTTTTACCACATAACTTTTTATATATTATAGAGATTGAGATTATGAATATTTTAAATAATTTCTTAACATTTCACACTAAGGGTTTTGAAAAATAGACAGTTTTTATTAAATAGAAAATAATTTGAATTTTTAAAAATAGTATTGTAGTATGTTTAAAGTATTAAAATAATAATTTACATAATCTATGGCAATTTGGTTATATTTTAAAATTATGTATTTTTACTTAGTAGGATTTTTTGTTGCCTACCATTATAAAAATAGTGCAATTATGAAATGTGCCCAATTATTCATAAATTTCTATAATATGATGAAATATGTGTTTATGTGGTTTAATTATATGATATTGAATTATTTTGATATGACAAAATGTTTGCTGGGAGATTTAAGGGGGTAGAATCCTTTAAGATTCTATATGCGATCAAGAGTTTGAATATGAAATCTATCTATTAGGAGGGTTGAGGTGCTAGAATCTTTTAAGATTTTGTTTGAAAGAGAGGGACATTCTATTGGGACACTCATAAGGGGTCATAATACTGTGAGTTTCTATTTGGAACCTAGGAGATGTAAGGGGCCATAATCCTTAATGAAAGTTTATCTGTGACCAAGAATATGACTCTAGAAATATGTTAGATTTTTTATATTTATAATGCATTGCTAATCATAAGGGGCCAAAATCCTATGAGATTCTATCAAGGATTGGAGAAATTTGTGATATGGACTATTCTATAATAAGAATTTTAGTTTAATTAACTATTCAATTTTTTTATTTAAATCTTTGGATAACTGCTATGCTCATTTATGTTGCTCGACAAAGTGATTTATTATACTACATTTAACTGCACTTAAATATTTGAAAATATTTAATAAAAGTAATAATTTGGAAATTTAAATTGATGTTTGTGGCCTACTGAGCTGATGTAGTTTACTGTGGTTTTGCATTCTACTTTTAATTCTTTGATTAGTTGGGAGGAGTTCTCTGATGTGTTTTAAGCATTGTTCATACCACCTTTTGCACGTTAGTAGATGTAGGAGACTTTTTTAGAGATTGGTTCAGGAAAGTAGGCCTATGATGTAGTATAAGGTAGAGTTTACTTCTTTAGCTAGATATGCTTCATAGCTGGTTAACAATCCCGTAGAGAAGGGCTACAGTTTTTTGAGAGGACTTTGAGTTAATCTAAAATGGCCACTAGTATCATTCAATTTTTTTTTAGTTTTTTGAGCTTGTGGAGAGAGCCTGATTGATTAAAAATTGATTTGATAGCTACTCAATAGTTGTGGACTTCTAGCAATAAGAGATTTTGTGGTGAGACATCTAGAATTAGATTTTTTAGAGAAGAAGAGCAGATTCATACCTGGAGAGTCTAAGAAAATTTTAGTTTGGGTCGACCCATTTAAAAAACTAGCAGGGTTCGGTTTTCCATTTTTGACCCATTTTAAAAAACTGGCAGGGTTCGGGTTTTCTTTCAAAAAATCAATATAACGACTAATTAACATAATTAATATTTTTTACTAATTGTACTATACAATCAATATCATACAAGAAGATCAATAGAAAATAATATCTCAATCGCTAATCATATTTTAGACAATATATTGATATCAAAATTTTTATTAATCATACTATATGATACCTATCATGTTGTATAATATAATAAAATCTTGCCTAATCTAATCCTTTAATTAGGGGATTGAATCAAGATTAATTGATTCCATCAGATCATATTGTATGATTTAACTCATCAAACTACATGACTCTATCACTTCCCAGGATGATAGTTAATCATTATCAATGGTATGAGATGATAATCTAATTTGATTGAATTAATTATACTAAATGATTCCTTATATCGTATGCGCAATCAGCTCAAATACTTGAGCTGATCGTACAACACCTTATTCTTCATAGAGTGTTAACATGGCTATTTAGACTAATCATACTGTATGATCTGTGATCGTACTGTATGATCAGTGTCAATAGAATTGAATTATTAGGATTTTTCTGAAGCCTTGTATTTAAGTTATCTTAATAGACTTGTTTCAAGTCTTTTAGCTATTGGGTTATCTTTTGAGAGAGAGAGAGAGAGAGAGAGAGAAAGAAAGAAAGAGAGAGAGAGAGAGAGAGAGAGAGAGAGAGATAGAGAGAGAGAGAGAGAGATCTTATAGTGCTTATGGAAGGAGAAAGGAAATGTTATATGTGAGGAAGGTGTGTGAGGAGATTCCACATTTGCTATGAGCAAGATTCTGCATTGTTTCCTCTGAGTGTCTTGCATGATTTTTTGGATAGCTCTGAGATGAAGAACTTTAGCCTGAAGATCATCGAGGTTCTCTGCCTTCACCGGGAGGGTGAAAAAAGATTGTTAGGTTATCTTCCTTCACTAGGAGGGTGAAAAAGAGGTAAAGATTATCTACCTTCAACAAGAAGGTGAAAAAGTGGTCAAAGTTCTCTGCCACATTGGATTGGTGAAAAGATTATTAGGGCTTCTTGGCTTAGTTATATGGGCTAAAGGAGAGACACTAAAGTTTTAATGAAATACTTAGAGAGGACTCCGTGGAGTGGACGTAAGTCAAGGTTGACCAAACCATTATATTATTCTAGTGTATTCTTTTCATTATTTATTTTTCTATTTCTTGCATTTTTTATTTCATGCATTTATTTTTTGAAAATTTGTGGTAGAAAATTATTGTTTTGTTTATGAATTAATTTCTGTGAGCAAGAATTTAGAACCTAATATAATCATTGTTGGTTGCTTCTGCTGAATTGTTGTATGTGACATAGTTTGTAAAAGTAGGGTTTTAAAAAGGGTGAAATTTTTTAAGTAATAAATTCACCCCCCCCCCCCCCCCCCCCCCCCCCCCTCTCCTTCCCGAGCACTTAATGTGCCTAGGGATAGGTCAATGAGGTTTAACACCCTCCATTTAATTTTGAATTGGTATCATAGTGGGCTTCAATTGTAGACTTAAAAATCTTCTTGAAAATATCGAATGGCATAATTTGGTAATAGAAATACTGCATAGGGGTTATTCTATAACCTATCCCCCATTATTCGACAACACATCATTTAAATTTTAGAAAATTTGCATGTATACTTTTCTTCAATCTATGTTTTTTTGCATGTGGTTGATGGTAAATAAATGGAATGATGCACCATTTAGATTAATTGATGGCATAAAAATTGAAATACCTTTTATTGAATGAAATAATGAGGATAAAGAATATGCATAACTAAATGATAAATATTTAAATTGATTTGACTATACTCTTAAATCTGGAGTTTATATGATAGCATCTGCATGTACTACTGGAAAAGAAATTTTAGATAGAACTTGCATCAAATACGAGGGTTCTAGTGAGGTGAAACAATCAAGATTGAATATATTATTGTAAGACTAAAAACTTTTTTGCATGAAATCCAATTACAGTATATCAAACGTGTACACTAGGTTCACCCAAATAGTGACATCCCTACATGCTTTAGGTGGAAAAAATTCAAATTCTAAAAAGATTAACAATATTCTTCATTGTCTACCTTGTAATTATGATGTTAAGGTTACTATTATTTGTGAATCAAAAGATATAAATTTTTACTCTATAGATAACTTGCTAGATCACTTATTGCCAACAAGCAAGGTATGAGTCAGAGATTGTAGGATGCAGGGGACAAGAGAAAGGGAAAAGTGGTGGAACTGAAAGCAAATTAATCAAAAAGTAACAACTCTGCAGACGAGGAAGATGATGACACATCACTAATGAAACATCAATTCAAAAACTTTCTAAAAAGAAAATAAAAGTGTTTTTAGCACTGGAACAAAGGTAAAATAAATAGAAATTTGAAAGCATCATCTTATTAAATTTATTTCGAATGTAGGAAATAAGGCCACATAAGAATAGATTGCCCTAATATAAAATCTCACCCAATCAAGAAGAAGGCTGAGGAGAAGACTAAATTAAAAAATGGAAAGCAAAGGATATAGAAGGCATTCTAAGCATACTCTGTTTCGGACTCATCATAATGGAAGTGGAGGAGGAGGTAACTGTTGCAAATTTAAATTCAAGTGTTATAATTTTGATGATAGAAAACATTCCTGATATTCATGTTTCCTTACTTCTGTTACTACTGCACATTTATTTTGGCTGCCCTACTACTAACTTTTCAGGTCCACAAGGTCAAATGCAAATTAAGATAACTCAAGATTGGGTAGATTAGGGCTGAGTCAATCTGTAAGTATAATACTAGTGGTTTTTCCTTTTCTTGATTCAAATATAATAACGTGGATCCTGATGCTAAGTAACCTTGCACACATACAATCTGGGGGATAAATTATGTATGTTATAGGGTTTTTATTTTTGATCATATTATACGGGATGATCTAAAATAGTTCTGGACAATTAGGTAAAAATAGAAACCCTAATTAGGCCTCCGTGTTAAGATAATAAAATAAAGCAAATTGTCCTGGACATATTACATTGTCTTGGATGATAGACTCAAAATATAAAGACTCAACTGCAAAACTTTTTTAGGCAAGGTATTACTTTCAGAAATTGTACAGAATGATCCCATATCATCCTAGATGATTCATTAAAATCATGTCTAAAATATTCAGATAATTAAGGAAAGTAATTAAGGTTTGATTGATCAAACATATCGATCACAGGATCGTCCCGAACAATCAGTTAGGAAAACATTAGTCTTTTCCCGAATCAGTTGGATGACCCAAATGATTGGCCAGATGATCAGTAATAAATCTACATCATCCAGATGTTTTTGCTGGATGACCAGAACGATGTGCTGGATGATAATCACTGATTTTGAACTAATTCTACCGGATGATGCAAACATCATCCTAGCCGATTAGGTATAATTCTTCATCGTCTAGATATTTTCTTATAGACTACCAGAATGATGTGCTAAATGATATATATGATCTTGATTTAATCGTACAGGATGATATCCTTATGAGCTTGTATGATAAAAAAATGTTTTCTAATCGTCCAGCATGCCCAGATTATCCTAGCTAAAAAGGATTGAAATACACTGATCGTACAGGACGATCTATCAATTGTCCTGGATAAACTTTGATGGTAAGTTGCAAATTAGGGCTTTTTTAAGCCTTCCTTTATAAGATCTCTTGATTATATTTGAGAGGATCTTTTATTGCTGTTCTAACCTGAAAGAGCCAAGAGAAGGAGAGGGAGAGCTTGGGAGAGAGAGAGAGAGAGAGAGAGAGAGAGGATCTTGTGAGGGGGAGTTTATGAGAGGTTCACAAAGGTTGCCCCAAGCAAAGATCTGATTCGTCTTCTCTAGTCATCGTCCTTGATTCCTTGGAGGATATAAGAAGGTCTTCTTCAGTAATTGATCAAGGTTCTCTACCTGCTTTAGGAGGAAGCAAAAGGAGGCCGGGTTCTCTTCTTCATCGGGGTCGGTGGAAAGGAGTTTGTAAAGGCTTATCCATCTTGATATGGGAGTAAAAGAAGAGTGACAGTGTTTTAGTGCAATACCCGTAGGAGAGGCTCCGGGGAGTGGATGTAGGTCAAGTTGACTGAACAATTATAAAATCTGGTGTGCTCCTTCTTATTATGTTTACACATTTTAATTTTAATACTTTATTTTTATGTGGATGATCATATGGTTTGATGTTATGAAATATTTCAAAAAGATCGTGCTTCTTGTTTAAGAATTTTTAAAACTACTAATTCACCTCCCCCCTCTTGATTAGCCTCGGGCTAGTTTATAAGGGCTTAACAGCCCTAACAAACTTTTAGTAACTAATATATGCCTTATGGAAGATAATAGTCTTCATCATTCTGATGAAGAGGTGGTATTTGAGATTTTATATGAAGAATTATTTAAAGTTTCTTAAAAATTTATGATGCATAAAGAAAGCTTAAGAAAATATATGATAGTATAAATTCTTAATATTTTGAATTACAAAATGAGCATGACATTCGTAGGGTTGACCATTCTAGTTTAGATAATAAGCATGCTTTCTTACTTGAGTTTGATGATATAAACAAGATGCATATTGAGTTAACCAAAGAGAATGAAACATTGAAATCCAAGCATCTTGAGTTAGAAGAATTATACAAATAATTAGAAGCACTTATATCTGAATAAGATCATAACGAGAATGCATTAAACTTGAAGTTAAAATTTTAGAAAGTGCCAATGAGTTCCTGAGAAAAACAAGTCATCCACTTCGAAATAATAAACCATCACATACACTAACAAAATAAACTAACCCCAAAATACAATATTGTTGCAACTCGGGCTCTCGAGTTTATGATTTTGAGGATAACAAATATTAGGATTTCCTCTTTATTTCTCCTAGTATTAGTAGTGTATATTTATTTTTGTGTGTATTAACATTTTAGCTACTTCATGCACACTTCAATGAAGATTTAGGACTAAAGATTTGGTAGAATAGGGTTTATTGAAAGAGTATGTAATATTTATTTATTTATTTTAATTTCTTGAGTCAAGTCCTATAAGGGTGTATGCTAGCCTGGTGACCGTGTCCAAACACTCAAGGGGAGCAAAAATAACTTTAAATATTTTAATTTTTTTATACATCAAACTATATGATATAGATATGTCTATATGATCTGTTGTTACAAAAATTAAATATTTTATTTATCTAAGAAAAATAATTTTGAAATATAATTAATCATATAGTTTGAACATCACATCATACTGGATGATCTGTTATAATAAAAAACCCTATCATTCATTAAATTAGGAAAATTTTAAAATTTTAAATGTTGTTCTTTTTATATTGTACGATATTTAAAATATTGCCTAATTTAATCATATGATTAATTAATTGAATCTACTTATTCTTGATATTTTGATCGTATTGTATGAACAATATCATATTATTTGATTGAGCAAGATGATATTTGGTTGTCCAATGATTCATTCTGGATGAACAATAATTGATTGAACTTATCGTATCATAATATTTTTCATTCATATAATATGATCTGAATAGATCGTATTATACTAAATGCTAATCGTACAACACTAACATGCAAAATTTAACAAATCATACTGTATTAATTGAACATTATACAACACAAACTGTGAAAATTTGAACTGATCATATTGTACTAACTAGTGATCGTATAATACTAACTGCTCAAATTATGGGTAATATTTTATGACCCTGTGATTGTACTGTACGAATGTTGATGACAGAATTAAATTTGTTGGGTTGTTTTAAGCCCTCTATTTAAGCTTTCTCCTAAGACTTTGTAAGAGTCTTTTCAGCATTGATTAAGTTTTTTTTTTAAGAAATCTTGAAGAGAGAGCCTAGAACTTGGGAAGGGAGTTCAAAACGGTTACTCGAGTGAACTTACACCTAAGTTCCTCCATCTGTTAAGGTTAATCTTGATGGAAGCTTTGAAAAGAATATCTCTTTGGTGTCAAAGGACCTGGCTACTCTACCGCATCAGAGAAGGAGAAAGTGATTCGAGGTTCTCTGCCTTCACTAGAAGGATGAAAAAAAGATTATAAATTCTCTTCCTTCACCAGGAGGGTGAAAAAGAATTACATGTTCTCTACCTTCACCAGGAGGGTGAAAAAGGATTCCAAATTCTCTACCTCACTATGAGGGTGAAAAGATTACGGTCCTCTTCCACATAGGCTTCATGGAAGAGATTTTGTAAGGGGTTCTCCGCCTAGCTATGAGGGCTAAAGGAGCATCACTAAAGGTTCGGTGCTTTACCTAGAGAGGAGGACTCCAGGGATTGGATGTGTGGTCATGATTTGATAAAGCCACTATAAAATATTGGTGTGCTCATTCTAATTTTTATTTTTTGCATTTTACTATTCTATAATTTATTTTCCTTAAAATTACTTGAAAAAAAATCTACGATTGATGTTAGATTGAGTTGATTAAATTATCATCACCATTATTATAATTATTGTTAGGTTATTAGCTTCCACATCGGGTAATCAAATTATTTATTTTATGTTATTGAAAAATTTCAAAAAGATCTTTTTATGCTATAGAGGTTTTCTAAATAACCAATTCACCCCCCTCTTGGTGTGTCTAGGGTTAGATTAACGAGGTCTTAGAGCCTCCTCAAACTTTCAAGTATGCATCATCTTATACCCCTAGGAAGAGGTACAACACTCCACACAGATTAGTAAATCCATTCCTAGGTGTTAGGTACTATTCTTTTGGCATATTAGATCATATAGCACACACATACATGCTACACCATAGAGCACATCTAGTAGGGAGCTAAAACCATTTACATCACAGCATAACATGCATGCAAATTATTTATAAGCATAAGGTGGAACCCAAACACACTTAGATTTTAGAATCCAATCTTTGATTGACATTATAGGGGTGCTCTCACAAAAGATCTAATGAGAGCATGTGGTACATGGACAACGAATGCTCATGATAATTGACTAGAGATATGAAGTTATTTATCTCCTTAGAGGCTAGGGCAGAAGGAAAAGTTACACTTGGAGATAATACCGCCAGGAAAGTGGGGGATTTAGGTAAAATTGGAAATTCTAAGAATTTAATTATTAAAAATATTTTATTAGTAGATGGTATAAAATATAACTTGCTTAGTATCAGTCAATTGTGTGACAAAGGATTTGATATTAAATTTTTATCTAATAGATATTTAATTAGTTTAAATGAAAATATTATTTAAGAAGTAAAAGAATTAATAATATTTACATGCTTGACTTGAATTTTGTTGAATGAACTAATTTTTTATGTTTGAAAACTTTTATTGATGAATCCTAACAATGACATAGGAGATTATATCATGTAAACATGAAAATACTTAGAAAGATAACCCAAAAGGACCTAGTTAGAAGCATATCCAAACTAAAATTCTCTAAGAATCACCTATGTGATGCCTGACAACTAGGAAAACTAAACATATCTTTATTTCATTCAGTTAAGGACATCACCATGTGTAGACCTTTAGAAATTCTTTATATGGACTTGTTTGGACCAATTAGAATTGATAGTTTAGGTGGGAAAATATATGGATATGTGATTGCTGATTATTACTCTAAATTTATCTCGATTAGATTTTTATCACATAAGAATGAATTATTTAAGGAATTTAGGACATTCTCTATAAGGAGTCAAATGAAATTAGGTTGTGAAATTTCAACTATTCATTGTGATCATAGAGGGAAATTTAAAAATGATATGTTTGAATCATTCTGTAAGGAGTTAGGAATAGAATATAATTTTTTAGCTCCCAAAACCCTTAGTAGAATAGGATTACTGATAGAAAGAATAGAACCTTGATAAAAGCTGCTAGAGTCATGCTAGCTGAGTATTCACTTCCTAGATATTTTTGGGCTGAAGTAGTGAATACTTCTTGCTATATACTTAATAGGCTTAATATCAAATACGAACTCAATAAGATACCCTATTAATTACTCAAAGGTAGGACACCAAATTTCTCTCACCTTTATATTTTTTGCTGTAAGGTGTTCATTTTAATAAATGGAAAATCTCCCTTATGAAAATTTGACCTTAAATTTTAGGGAGTTTCCGTAGGATATTCTTTTATAGGTAAAGCCTATAGAGTTTTAAATAAGAGGACCATAGTGGTAGAGGAAACCACCAATGTAGTAATTAATGAATTTGAAAAATTTATTGATCCTATATTAGAAAAAAAAAGTGGCAGAAGTCACCCAAGGATTAGAATCTATTGACCTAGAAAATAGAGTAGAGCCTCGGGTTCCTATGCCTAGAGATTGGAGATATTCACCTAGTCATCATAAGGAGCTTATCTTAGGAGATACATCTTTAGGAGTTAAAATTAGGCATGGACTTAGAAAGGAGGTTAGTCATTCTTCTTTCATCTCTATGGTAGAACCCTCAAACATAAATTAAGCCCTATCAGATGTGTTCTAGATCCTAGCTATACAAAAGGAATTGAATTAATTTATTAGGAATTATGTTTGGGAGTTAGTTAGAAGACCTAAGGACCAGAGTATTATTGGAACCAAGTGGGTCTTTAAGAATAAGACAAGTGATTAGGAATAAGGCCAGGTTGGTAGTTAAGAGGTATAATCAAATAGAAGGAACTGATTTTGAAGAAACCTTTTCCCTTGTAGCTAGGTTAGAAGCTATTAGAGTTTTGTTAGTCTTTGCTTGCTTTAGAGGCTTCAAATTATATCAAATGGATGTTAAGAGTACCTTTATGAATGGGAATATTAAGGATGATGTCTATGTAGAATAACCCCCTAGATTTCAGAATTCAACTTTCCCTAATCATGCCTATTACAAATCTGGACCCAAGTCCTATGATTTTGATAATAATAAAGATTATTGAATTCTTTACTAGCTATCTCCTGTTAATTACTATTATTGCATATCTATTTTTACTTATGCACTAACATTTCAGGTCCAACATACACTATGTAAAAATGATCAACTTCAGACTGGGTAGAATAGGCTTAAGTGTCTAGAAGAGTCTTTAATTTTACTTTTTCTTTTTTTTCTACATTTTTTGAGAAAAATTATGTATCTGGTAGATACTAAACTTGGTGACTGTACACACACTCTCTCTCAAGGGAGTGCGATAGTGACAAAATTAGAAGCTCCTTTTTTTGAATTAATTATATTGTACAAATAATATCATATTGTATGATCAACTAATCAAAAAATCATTAAAATGGATAATTTTATAATTAATACTATTTAAACTAATTATATTGGATGATCTCGTTCGTACAGGATGATTAGTTGGCAATATTTTAAAATTCAACATTTAAACTAATTATATCGTATGATATATATCATAATGTACGATATAATTAAATTTATCCTAAATTAATCTGATAATTAAGGAATAAATTTGAATTATATGATCCTATTATATGGTACTAGGCGATTGGATCCAATCATATTGTATGACCCGATCTTTGCAAGAAATGATATTTTATCATCGCCAATCATGTGGGATGATAATCCAAGTTATTTAAACAAATTGTACGAGACTGTTCTCAAATCGTACTGGACGATCAACACAATTCATTGAACTGATCATATAGTGCTTATTCTTCGTAAAATACTAATAAGATTATTTGAACTAATCGTATCATACAATCTTGGATCGTATTGTACAATCAAAGTTACTAGAATTGAATTATAAGGCTTCTTGTGAGACCTTGTATTTAATCTCTCTAATTAGACTTGTTTCAATTCTTTGGCTGCTGAGTGTTCTAGAGAGAACACTTAGAGAAGGGATCTAGAAGAGATTTGGGAAGAAGAAAGGGAGAACTTATGTGTGAGGGGTTCACATTGTTTCTCTAAGAGTCTTGCCTTATTTCCTCTAAGTGTCACTGTAAGGATCTTGGGTGTCTTTGGGAAGAAGTTCTTCAGCTTAAAAATGGTTTTGATTCCCTGCCATCACCAAGAGGGTGAGAAAGGATTCCAAGTTCTCCACATTCTCCATAAGGAAGAAAAAGGATTGAATGTCTGTTATCATCACCAAGAGGGTGACATAGCTTCTGGTTCTCCAACGCACAAGGTTTGGTGGAAGTGATTCTTGTAAGGGCTTCTCCACCTTATTGTAGGGGCAAAATGATAGACAATATAATGTTAGTGCAATACCCGAAGTGGAGGACTCCGAGGAGAGGATGTAGGTCAAGGTTGACCGAACCACAATTAAATCTCTATTGTGCTCTTTCTTATTTACGAGCAAGGAGTAAGCTAAAGGCTACTTGATGCAGGTGACAAGAGAAGGAGAAAATTGTGGCTCTAAAAGAAAACGACTCTTGACAAATTTATAGTGGAGGATGATGCCGACATTACATTGATGAACCGTCACTTCAAAAGTTTCTTAAAGAAGAAGCAAAAGCATCATCAATAATAATGGAACAAAGGTAAAGCAATAAAAATTTTAATGCATTGAATGCAGGGAACCAGGACATCTTCGAATAGATTGTCCAAACCTAAAGACTCAACAAATCAAGGAGAAGGGACAAGAGAAGGTGAAATTAAGGAAGGGCAAGCACATGACACATATGGCATTTTGGGTCAACTCCACCTAAAAAATCATCATAATAAGAAGCAGAGGAGGAGGTAACAAACCTATATCTCATGGATAATAATAATAATAATGATTAGCCATATCAAGATGAGATATGTCAGCTATCTTATGATGAATAATTTATTATTTCAGAAAACATTTATGATTAATATAGGAAGTTGAAAAAGATGTATTCTAATCTAAACACCAATTTTACTACTTTGCAAAAAGATCTTACTTGTTTGATGGCTGAACAATCTAGTTTAGATAGCAATCACATATCTTTACTTGATGAGTTTGATGCATTAAATAAGAAGCATATTGATTTATCCATTACATATGATTTCTTAAAAGAAAAAAATATTGAGTTAAAAGACTCATTCAAATAGTTAGGGGCATTTGCACCTAAACTAGATGCTAGAGAGAAATGTATTAAAAATGGAGGTGGCTTACTTAGAAAACACAAATCAATTCTTAAAATAAAAAATACATACATTACAGCAAAATAAAACACCACCTAGTTTAACACAATGGTATAACCCCACATTAGTGCATGCATCATATTACCCTAGGAAAAGTAACACCCCCCAACAAAGACTAGTAAATACATTCCCAAGGGTTAGGTGTCTTTATTGTGGAATGCTAGGTCACATAACCTACAGTTGCACTATTCACCATAAGACACATCTAGTGTGGAAGCCAAAAGTATATGCATCACAACATAGCATGCGCACATCTCATTCATCAAAGCATAAGGTGGAACCCAAACTCACTTGGTTCCCAAATTTAATATTTGATTGACTTTGTAGGAGTGCTCTCATAAAACACCTAATGAGACCATCTAGTACCTGGATAACGAATGCTCAAGTCACATGATTGGAGCTTTGAAGTAGTTCATCATGCTAGAGGCTAGGTCAGGAAGCAAGGTCACACTGAGAGACACCATCACTAGAAAAGTGATTGACTCAAGTATAATTAGCAACTCTAAGAATTTCATGATTAAAAATATCTTATTAGCATATGGCCTAAAACATAATTTACTTAGCATTAGTTAGTTATGTGATAAGGGTTTTGATATTAAATTTTTATCTACAAAATGCATGATCAGCTTGAATGGTAGATTAGTCTTATAAGGGAAAATGGTAAATAATATTTACATGCTTGATTTAAATTTCATTGAATATTCTAATTCCATGTGTTTAAAAAATATTATTGATGAATCATGTCCATGACATAGGAGACTATGTCATGCAAGTATGACCTTTAAGAATATCACCCAAAAAGACCTAGTTAGAGGTATAACCATGCTAGATTTCACTAAGGACCACCTATGTAATGCCTACCAACTAGGAAAATAAATTAAGTCTTCATTTCATTCAATCAAGAACATCAACACCTCTAGGTTGCTAGAAATTCTTCATATGGACTTATTTGGAGCCATTAGTTTAGCCAGCGTAGGAGGGAAATCATATGGATTTGTAATCATTACTGACTACTCTAGATTCATCTAGATTAGATTCCTAGCAAAAAAGAGTGAGCCATTTGAGGAGTTTAGAACTTTATCCACTTGGATACAAAGAAAATTAGGATGTAAAATATCAACCTTTCATAGTGACATGGTGGACAGTTTGAAAATGATAAATTTTAATCTTTTTGTCAAGAGATAGGGATAAAATATAATGTTTCTGCCCCTACAACACTCTAAAAAGAATAAAATAGCTGAAAATAAAACTAGAACTTTGGTAGGAGCTATTAGGGTCATACTAGCTAAATATTCTCTCCCTAGATACTTTTAGGTAGAAGCAGTAAATATTTCTTGTTATATTTTGAATAGGGTGAATGTTAGATCCAAGTTAAATAAGAAACCCTAAGAGATTCTTAAAAGTAGGACACCGAACCTTTTCTCACTTACATGTATTTAGATGTAAATGATTTATCATAATCAATAAAAAATCACCTTTAGGAAAATTTGATCACAAATCTGATGAAAGAGTTTTCTTATGATATTCATCTATAGGGAAGGCCTATAAAACTTTTAATAAAAGGACCTTAGAAGTAGAAGAATCTACTCATGTTTTGTTTGATGAATTAGATATAACCCATGAACCTAGATTAGAAGAAGAAGTAGAGTCATCCAAGGGGTAGAAACCATTTACTTAGGGGATATAGTAGAACCTCGAGAGCCTAGAAAATGGAGATACTCATCTAGTCACCCTAGAGAACTTATCCTAGGAGGCCCATCTAAAGGTGTTAGAACTAGACATAGACTTAAGAAGGAGGTTAGCCATTGTTGTTATCTCCACCTCAAACATAAATCAAGCTTTATCTGATGAATTATGGATCCTAACTATGCAATAAGAGTTGAATATATTTTTTAGGAATGATGTTTGGGAGTTGGTTAGTAGACATAAAGACAATAGCGTTGTAGGGAGTAAATGGATTTTGAAAAATAAAATGAATGACTCTGGAATAGTCATTAGAAATAAGGCGAGATAAGTACTAAAAGGTATAATCAAATTAAAGGAATTAATTTTAAGGAGACCTTTTCTCCTGTAGCTAGATTAGAAGTCATTAGAGTGTTATTAGCCTTTGCTTACTTTGGAAAATTCAAATTATATCAGATGGATGTTAAGAGCGCCTTCCTAAATGGGGTAATTAAAGAAGATGTATATGTTGAGCAACCCCCAAGTTTTTAAATTCCTAAATTTCCAAATCATGTATTCAAACTAAAGAATGAATTATATGTATTGAAGCAAATACCTAGAGCTTGGTATGAAAGGTTGGGCACTTTTCTTCTAAATAGAGCTTTTGTCAAGGGTAGTACAGACACCACCCATTCCTAAAGAAAGAATGATAAGATTTACTCATTGTTTAGATTTATGTGAATGACATACTGTTTGGATCGACAAATAAAAATATGAATCATGATTTCACAAAAATAATGAGTTTGAAATGAGCAGGATAGGAGAGCCTATATATTTCCTTGGGTTTAGTGTCAAGCAAATGGGTGATGGAACTTCCCTTAGTTAATCAAAGTATATTAAATATATTATTAAAAGATATGAGATGGATAATGCTAAAGAAATTAATTATCCTATGAGCTCCACAATTCAATTAGATAAGGATCTAAATAGAAAATCAGATGACCAAAAGAAATATATAGGGATAATTAGATCACTTATTTACTTGACTACTATTATGACTTGGTATGATATTTAGTGTATGTCTCTATGAAAAATTTCAGGCTGATCCCAAAGAATCTCACATGAGTGCTGTTAAAAGAATTCTTAGATATCTTCTAAGAACCTAAAACTTAGGAATAGTGTATCCTAGACATAGTACCTCTTTTGAAATCATAAGATATTCTGATTCAGACTTTACAGGATGTAGAGTTGATAGGTAAAGCACCTCTAGAACTTCTCAATTCACTGGATAATCATAGTCTCTTAATCTATTAAAAATAAAACTATGTAGCCCTATCTACTACTAAAGAAAAAAATATAACTGTATGAAGCTATGTTGCTCAAGTCCTATGTCTTAAAGAATAATTTCTTGACCCTAGACTCCCTGTCGGCACTATTACAATCATATAATGAAAACACTAGTGCCATCTATATTTCAAAAAATCTAATCCAACTCTCTAGGACAAAACATATAGACATTAGGCATTATTTAATTAAAGACCATATAACTAAAGGGGATATAAAGTTGCATCATGTAGCTACTAAAAATCAACTGGCAGATATCTTGAAAAAACATCTAGTAAAACTTTTAGCACCTTGAGGACTAGATTAGGTATTATAGATATTCATGCTTGAATCAGGATGATATGAAAATTGAAAATATGAATGTTGTGCATGTTTACGTTGTGTGTTTATTATTTTTGTTCATGTTTTTTATTAGTGTTTGTGTTATTTTTTTATTTTATTTTTTTCTTTGAATGAAGTTTTCATAATCACCACATACAAAAATTCAAAATTGCTCAAATCGTATTATACAATTCCACATCGTATTGTATGATATTCACAAAGCATCACATCACTTCTCACAACACATCCAATGACTTTTATCAGTCAATTATTGGTGACCGTACTATACGAACACCTAATTTGTACTATATGATGCATGTGGTATCAATTGGACAAATTAAATTCGGCGGGTATGGAATTAAATATCATATCGTATTATATGAACACATGTTTGTACATGATGATTTGACCAGTCAATGATTGTCCAGACTGACTCAGGATGACTGTCGTTACACTGATGTACAACATAATTCTGTCATACTGTATTATAAGACCACTTTTTTGATTGACCGGACTAGACAAATTGAATGCACGGACTCAATTATTATGTATGATACTATATCGTATTGTTCAATTTGGCTGATTCCTTTTTAAAGGGAGGGAAATTAAGTTTTTTATTCACTCAACACTTTTTAAATCTTCTTCTTTCCTCCATAAAGATCTAAGTTATTGTAATGGTCGATGGAAAGCAATCAAGAGCTCTCATCGGAAGCTCCATCGGATGACCCGTGGATCCTCGCTTCGCTAAAGAAGTTGATGAAGAGGCATTCAATCATTACAAGGATACTGTGATCACTCCCTCAAAGAACATAAATCATGAAGTTATAAAATTCTAGGTACTCATTTTCTTCGCATGCTCTAATTTTCAATTTATTCTCACTACTTTCTATCCTCTCAATTCCATACTGCTTTTTGAATTCTTCGGAGGCCTTAAAATCAATAGTGAGGCACTTCCCTTCAAACATATATCAATAGAAGACCTATTGGAATCACTTACCAAGGCTTTTGATCAATTCCTATACCTCTCTACCACTGGTGAGAAAATTCACCTTGTAACTTTTAACCCTGACTATAACTGGACCCTTGCTAGCACTACCCTTAGGGAATCGACTATCAACTGCCACATTCCCCATGTTAATATCTTAGTTCAAGAAGCTCAATCATTCCAAAATCTAGGAATTAGATAAATATCACACCTCTTGTATCCCTCACCACCTACTTTATATTGGCTAAAATTGATTTCAATGTAGCTGATTTACTTATTCAATATTTTGGGAATCTTACTTGCATTCAAGATTCAAGAAATAAGAGAAAACCTAATCTTTCCTTTGGATATGTCATTGCCTTCATCCTTGAATCCAAATACAACTTCCAATTCCCTACACCACCAAATCATCTCCCAATTTTTTATTTGAACAGCTCCTTCCACATCCTTCATATTGCTAGATGTCGCAATATTTATTATGTTGACCCTGAGTCACAGGCAGCAAAGGGAGCACCAACACTAGCTTCAGCACTAGCACCTATTCAACAGACCTCTCAGTACAATAAATGATTCAATGATTTGATTAGTAGGAGACTCGATTCGATAACTATATAGTAGAGCATCACCAACATTACAAAAATGATATGGCTTGGTTTGGAGAGAAATTCGCTTTTATTCACCGAAACTTGCAACCACCACCACCTCCACCTGATTAGGGGTCTTCATATTTTTAGTTTGTTTTATGTTTTCATCCTTATGTCTGTATTATTTTTATGTTTTTATTTTTGTGTTGTACGTTGTGTTTTGGTATTTTTATTTAGTTGTTTCTTCTTTTTTTGTTATATTAAAAGGGGGAGTAGCATGTTGTTGGTTATTTGTACTTACTATCATGTTATGATTAGTCAATTAGTTTTGCATTTATTTTCCTGCTCATATTTTTATGCTCATTTTTTGTGTTACTTTATTTCTTTTTAAAAAAAAATGAAAACAAAACAAAAGTTCTCTTTATTTTCAAAAATTCAATTAGAAAGGGGGAGCTTAAGACACAAAGAAAATAAATTGAATTTCTTTACCAACAATGTTTGTCATCATAAAAAAGGTGGAGATTTTTACAAATCTAGAGCCAAGTCCTATGATTTTGATGATAAAAAATATTATTGAATTCATTATTACGCTATCTTATATTAATTGCAATTATTGCATATCTATTTTTTCTTGTGCACTAATATTTCAAGTCCATCGTACACTATGTAAAATGGATCAACTCAAGGCTAATAGAATAGGGTTAAGTGTCTATAAGAGTTTATAATTTTACCTTTTCTTATTTCTACATTTTTTGAATCAAATTATGTATTTTATGGATACTAAATTTGTGACCGTGCACACACACACTCAAGGGAGAGAGATTGTAAAAAAACTAGAAGCTCAATTTTATGAACTAATCATACTGAATGATCAAGATTGTACTATATGATCAGTTAATCAAAAAATATTAAAATGCCTAATTATGTAATTAATCATATTTGAACTAATTGTATTGGACGATCTCAATCGTACAGGACAATTAGTTTAAATCAAGAACCGTACCACGAATCATAATTTAGGCAATATTTTGAAATTCAAAATTTAAACTAATCATACCATATGATAGATATCATACTATATGATATAATTAAATTTTGTCTAAATTAATCTTGTAATTAAGAAATTGTTTTGGATTAATTGATAATGTTAGATCATACAGGACGATTGGACCTAATCATACTGTATGACCCCATCTTTATATGGGATGATATTTGACCATCGTCAATCATACGGGATGGTAATCCAAGTTGTTTGAACTAAGCTTACTAGATGATTCTCAAATCGTACTAGACGATCTGCATAATTTATTGAACTGATCGTACAACACTTTATTCTTCATACTATACTAAAAGGATTTTTTGAACTAATCGTACCGTACACCCTTGACTTCTTATGAGGCCTTATATTTAATATCTCTAATTAGACTTGTTTTAATTATTTGGCTGCTAAGTGTTCTCGAGAGAGAGCTTAGAGGAAGGAATCTAGAAGAGCTTTGGAAAGAAGAAAGGTATAACTTATATGTGAGGGAGAAGTAGTGTGAGGGGTTCATATGGTTTCTCCAAGTGTATTTCCTTATTTCCTCCAAGTATCTGTCTAGGGTTCTTGGGTGTCTTTGAGAAGTTCTTCAGCTTAAAAAAGGTTGTGGTTCTCTGCCATCACCAGGAGGGTGAGAGAGAAGTCCAGGTTCTATGCCTTCTATAGAAGGGAGAAAAATGATTAAAGTTCTGCTGCTGTCACCAGGATGGTGACATAACTTCCAGTTCTTTGATGCACTAGGTTTGGTGGAACTGATTCTCGTAAGGGCTTTTCTTTCTTATTGTTGGGGCAAAAGGAGAGACACTATAGTGTTAGTGCAATAACAAGAGTGGAGGACTGGGGAGTGAATGTAGGTCAAGGTTAACCAAACCACTATAAATCTCGGGAGTGCTCTTTCTTATTTTCTTTTTTCTTTCTGTATTTTTATTCCTACAATTTGAATTTACAGTACAAATCTCATCGTTTATTCTCAACCGCAATTAGGTTAATATGTGGTTTCCTAAAAGAAAATTTTTTATATCTTAATTGATATATTTGCGCCTTAAAAATGAAAAAATATTTTAAACTATTTCACTTCCACATGTGCTAAGTTACTTATTTAGAATTATTTTTTTCAAAATTGTTTTCTTACAAAAAAAATTTTATTGTCGTGATAATTTTTTTTTTTTAAAGTACCCCTCTTGGTGCACCTCAAGATAGTTCATTAAGGTCTAACAGCCTTCCTGAACATTCAATGCTAACAAATTAAAAAAGGCATTTTATGGATTGAAGCAATCACCTAGAGAGTTGTATGAAAGACTTAACACTTTCCTCCTAAATAGATCCTTGTTAAGGGTAGTGTAAATACCTCCCTATTTCTAATTAATATAGGAGAATATTTGCTCATTGTTCAAATTTATGTAGATAACATTATTTGGATCAACTAATAAAAATATTTTTGATGAATTTTTAAAAATAATGAGTGAAGAATTTGAGATGAGTATGATGGGAGAGCTTATTTACTTTCTTGGATTTAGTATAAATCAAAGATATAATGAAACTTTCTTAATCAAAGAAAGTATATCAATGATATTTTGAATTAATATGAGATGGAATATGCTAAGAAAATAAATACACGTATAAGCTCTACCATTCAATTGGATAAGGATCCAAGTGAAAAATCTATAGATCATAAAAAGTATAGGGGGATTATAGGATCTCTTTTCTATTTGACTGCTAGCATACCTAATATTATGTTTCGTATTTATTTTTGTGCTAGGTTTCAAGCTGATCCTAAGGGTATCTATATGATTGCAATTAAAAGAATTCTTAAATATCTTCTAGGAACCCAAAACCTAGGAATCTGATATCCTAGACATAGCTCATCCTTTAAAATTATAAGATATTCTGATTCAGACTTTGTAGGATATAGAGTTAATAAAAAAAACACCTTTAAAACCTGTCAATTCATAGGACAATATTTAGTCTCATAGTTTAGTAGAAAATAAAATTTTGTAGCTCTATCTACCAATGAAGCGGAATATATTGCTATAGGAAGTTTTGTTGCTTAAGTCTTATGGCATAAGAAACAAATCCTTGACCATGGACTCCTTGTCGGCATTCTTGCAATCATGTGTAATAACATTGGTGCTATCTGTATCTCAAAATATCCAATCCAACACTCTCAGACTAAGCATATAGATATTATGAACCATTTTATTAGAGATCATCTAACCAAGTGAGATGTAGAACTTCATTATGTAGCTACTAAAGATTAATTGGCAGACATCTTCACCAAACTCTTAAGCTATGACACCTTTTGCTCACTAAGGACTAGATTAGGTGTTATTGATATTCATATTTGATTAAGGATAAAATTGAAATCAATGACATATATGCATTTGTATGCTTTATTGTACTTGTTATATGTTTTTCTTTTTTCTCTTATTATATTTTTGTGTGATCTAATTATGCGTGTAGTACTAGAGAGAGAAGCTCCTGGGTTTCTAGAGAGAGAAAGCTTCATTTTCATTTTCTTGATTTCCCATGCTTAGTTTTTTCCTACTCCGATGGTGGAGGAGGGTTTGTCACCGGCTACCTTCCTCGGGCATCTGCGATGGAAGTCTTTCATCCACAAATGGCATCAAGGTTCTTAATAGACTAGAAATTGCTTCGTCGTTTCCAGCGCTCGGTAGTGAAGATAGGGTATTTGATCAAAATACCAATATGAGGCTCAAATCTTTTAAATCTATGGTAATAAATGAAGGTGGTACCACTTCCTTAAAGAAACACTTGGATTGTGATGGCAAAGGTAAGCATATTCAATTGGAATCTTTGGAGTTCTTAGAAAAATCTTTTAAGCAAAAGGATGTCTATGATGAACAATCATCTCTGATTGGGGGGAGGGAGGTTTCATCCTTAGTAGACGATGTTGGAAAAGATTTCAAGAAGGCGGTTTCTTAAGATCTGAAATTCTTTTCAGATGTGGGAGTAGAATTGGAGAAGGCCATGGACGTAGATGGTGGGCTTATAGACCACACAAGTTGGGAAGTTTTGACGAAGTATCAGGAAGGCTTGAAAACAGAGCTTGGAATAAGTAACACAGGAGGGGTTGAAGGTTCAAAAAATGTCTCTCAGCATAGCAAGACTCTTGCTAACATTTGGAATTTGAATGCTAATTTCAAACCTGTAGATTTTGATTACGGCAGCAATTTTTCCGAGGATGGTGTGATAAAGCTGCATTTACAGAGTGAAAGGGAGAATACGGACAGACTTCAAAAGTCATTGGTGGTCAATGTGTTCGGCAAGAATGTTCCCTATCACATTATAGGGGCGGAATTGAGACAACAATGGAATCAGTTTGGGAGATTCCATATGACACTGCTAGGAGGAGGTTAGGCTTTGTGTGCATTTGAAGATCATAAAGCAATGGAAGCTGTATTAAACAATGGTCCGTGGTACGTGAACGATAGCATCATTGGGATGGATAAATGGTCCACAGATTTTCACCCATCCTCGTTGAAGGGGTTGACAGCTCCGGTTAGGATTAGATTACCAAACCACCCATTGAATTGCTGGGATAGAATTAACGTGTGCAGGATAGCTTCCAAAGTGGGAACTCCAGTGTTAATAGATGGGTAGGCAGGAATTTGCAAGAGTTTGCGTGAAGATAGTGTTAGAAGAAAGACTTCCTAGCGGAGTTTGGGTTGAAGGCGCTAACTGCAAATTATTTCATAAAGTATGTTATGAGAGAATTCCAAAAAATTTATTCAAATGCGGTAGAATTAGTCATGAGGAGAAGTTTTGTCTTGAAGGCATGCTGGAGGAAAATTTAAAACATAAAGTTAATATTGTTTATAGGGGAGAGGAGAAAAGTGGTTCAGTTTTTCCTGAGCCGGTAGAAGAAGGTGGAAATAAAGAGAAGAATAATAAAAGAGACGGAGTCTATGGTCTACGGGTTCATGTGGACTATGGGAGAAAGTGGCCTATTTTCAAAAGATTCATCAATAAATGGGCGCGTAATGAAGATCCAACCGGGAGGGATAAGGAAAAGGTTGTGAGCAAAATAATGACAGGAGAAGTTAGAGGGGAAACTCATAAAGATAGAAGTGTTTTACATGAGGAGGAACGGCTTTCTGAGGCATTTGAAAAGGCAGCTAACTCGGGTCCTATTTTGAATAACCAGGTGAATGATCAAAATGCTGTAAATGAAGTGGTTGAAGATTTGATCTCTAGCACCAAGGTATTTAACAAGTTTTATGCTCTTGAAAATATACTGGAGGAAGGGGAGATTATAGAAGACAGCACTATTCTAGGAGTTACTGGTGGACAGTATAATAGAGAGGTCTTGAGTGCAGATTTAGCTGGGAAGCCAGATTCTCAGCTAGAATAGACTGGGGGTGATAACAGCAAATTGAAAAAGAAAGGAGCTAAACAGCTCAAGAGTTTGGGTCCTTTAAAAGTAGCTACAAGGAGTAGAAGAGTGGAAAGAGACGGGAAAGAAAGGTCGGGGTTCCTGCATCCCTCAAAACAGCAATGACTTCTATCGGGTTCTGGAATTGTAGGGGAGCGAAGAAGTCTAAAGCTTCTCTTTATGCGAGGGAGTTCATAAAAGATTATGGTATGTTTTTTCTGGGTTTAGTTGAAACTAAATTAATTGGAATTGACATGATGATGATCAATTCTATGATTAGTGATGATTGGAACTTCTTTCATGTTCCATCAGAAGGATTATCGGGAGGTATTTTAGTGCTTTGGAGAGATAAGTTGGCAAAATTCAATGTGTTGGAGGCAACTTCCAAATGGTGGTTGGAGATTTGAATGTGGCTAACAAAGGTAGTTGGAGAATAGCTACGGTTTATGGGAGCAGAGACGTGTATTTAAGGAGAAATTTATGGGAGAGATTGGAGTATCACATGTCTAGTGATATTCCTATGATAATAGGTGGTGATTTCAACTGCTTATTGTCCAAAGATGAGAAAAAGGGTGGTAGAGAGTTCGTTTTCTCCATTGGGCCGAAGGAAATGAAGGCTTTTATTTCCTGCAATGACCTTCATGAATTAGTGAGTATTGGGCCTAGATTCATGTGGTGTAATAATAAAAAAGGACCGAAAAGGATTCTTGAAAAGCTTGACAGATGTCTGGTTAATTCCGTGGCTTTCAATTCTTCTCATCGGTTGGTGGTTAGGCATTTAGCTAGAATTCCTTCTGATCACAGCCCAATTCTTTTGAATTGTTGGAATTCAGTTCCTCTAAGAAGAAGAATATTAGATTTGAAGATATGTGGGCATCAATTCCAGCGTCTATAATGGTTGTCAGGAAGGCTTGGAATAGAAAATATAGTGGGGATCCGGGGCAGGTTATCAACAAAAAAATTAAGAAAACTTTGAAAGAGATGTTTTTCTGGAGTAAAGGGAAATTCAAGGAGTTAAATAATGCGAAGGAAATGCTCAAAGTTGATATTCTGAGGTTGCAGGAGAAAGAAGGAGAGGTTGGTTTCTTAACAGAGGAAGAAATCTGGTTCATGAAACAAAAAACAGAGGAGCTGAATTCCACCTTGGCTAAGATCGGTTCTTGGTGGAAACAAAGGTCTAAGGTCAGATGTTTATCAGAGGGTGATGCAAATACCAAGTTTTTTCAAGCCTATGCTAGTGCTAGGAAGAACTCTAACTATATTCATAGAATTAAAGATGAATATGGCAATATAGTTGAAGAACAGAGGAGCATTGAGGAGGTGCTTATACGGCACTTTAAAAGCAAATGGAAGGATCGCAAATGCTCTATGGAGGGGTGGCCAATTCTGATGATGAGATTAAATGAGGTAGACAAAGGCTTGTTGTCCAAAGATTTCCAATTTGAAGAAATGGAGCAGGTAGTTAAAGACCTTGCAGGGAACATCACACCAGGGATCGACGGTATGACTTACACTTTCTTTAAAAGCTATTGGAATATTATTAAAATAGATCTTTGGGAGGCTTTGGATCATTTTTTTAAGAATGGGAGGATGAATGAATATTGGAAAGATACTGTAATAGTATTAATTCCAAAAATCAGAAATCCTTTAACTCCTTCAAATTATAGACCCATCAGTCTATGAAATTCGATTTATAAGATCGTGGAAAAAATGATCATGAATAGGATTTCTCGTGTTATTCACATGTTAATAACAGAGGAGCAGGCAACTTTTGTGAGGGGTAGGTCCCTTTTTGACCATGTTCTGATTGCTAAAGAAATCTTCAATAAGTTCAAGCATTAAAAATCAAAGAAGGGGCTAGTTTCGTACAAGATTGACATGGAGCAAGCATACAACTCCATGGGGTGGCCTACGTTGATAAAAATTCTGGGTTATTTCAGTTTCCCATCTTACTTTGCTAGTCTGATTACTGAATGTGTGCTTAAGCCAAGGTATTCGCTGTCTGTTAATGTGGTTCTATCTGATTGGTTTGAAGCCAAATGCGGTTTTCATCAAGGGTGCCCGCTTTCCCCATTTTTGTTCATTATGTGTGCTCAGCTCTTCTCCAATGCTTGCATTCAAAACAATGATAAAATTGGTATTAAGATTCATCCCAAGGGTCCAAAAATATCCCATCTGTTGTATGCAGATGACATAATTATTTTCTCAGAAGCATTGATGGAGAATGTTAAGGTTAAAAGGCTACTAACGGAATTCTGCAATTGGACAGGGCAAAATGTGAATCTGAATAAGTCAAGGATTCTGTTCGGGAAAGCTGTAGGAAGGAGGAGAAGAAAGAGAATCTGCAATCTGCTGAAGTTCAGAGAAGTTCGGGAATTCAACTATCTAGGAGCCAAGATCATTCTTAGGAGACTAAAAAGCAATGACTTTCAATTCATTGTGGAAAGGACTATGAGTAAAGTAGGAATATGGGGATGCAAACTCCTTTCGATGGCTGGAAGGATTACTTTAGTAAAATCAATTTTACTTTCTATTCCTACATTTCATTCAACTTTATCTTTGGTACCAAAAAGAGATTTAACAGAAGTGGAGAAGTTGTGTAGGAGGTTCATTTGGAACAAGAAAGATGGGAGTGCTGGCCTTCACTATGTTAATTGGGATGTTATGTGCAAATCAAGAGGATTGGGAGGGCTTGGTATCAAGTCTTGTGTTAAACAGTGTGGGCCTTTGAGGGCAAGATAAGCTTGGAAGTATGTACAGGACAAAGACTCTTTAATTCACAGGTTTTTATTCCCAAAATATGGGAATATTGAAGCTAGTGGTTCATACATAAGTGGGAGATCCGAAACTTGGAGAATTTTAAGCAATGGCAGGAAATATTTGAATCCTATTGTTAAGCGGTCCATTGGGAACGGGAGCAAATTCATGTTTTTACAGATATTTGGTTGCTAGACAAGAGCTTGGAGAAGTGGCCAACGTTTGTAAATTGCATGGCCAATTCTAATTTAACTTTGGATTCTATTTTTATATATATTTGAATATTTATGTATCAATATGTTATCATGGTTATCGAAAAAATTGTTAACTTATATAAATGCAACGTATACATAAACATCGAAGCCATAGATTGTGGATAATAGAATTTTACTTATGTGTCATAGTTTAACATATGAATTCGTCAAGAGAGTTGAATATATGGTTTACATAGTTTCTTAAAAGCTTTCATTTTTATTGGAAGGAAAATTTAAATGTCTATGCTTTAAAAACAAAATTCAAGTGTACCTCATGTCTGATGATTATATTTGATTTATATCATATAGAATTTCATCGATATAACTGGTTCGACACATCACATGGAGAGTACAAGCCACCTACCGATTCTCAATGTAATGCTTTCACAAGATCTACAGCAATAAATAAAGGAAATAATATGATATACGAAGAGATATCCTTTGATGCGACCGACCTATAATTTAGAAAACCTACAAAAGAACCACTTAACATTGAAGCCTAAATTTTGTATGAATTATTATTACGTGCTGCTCAACAATCATTACATGATAGTTGCACCACTTACTCTGAGTTATCAGCCAAAATTAGGTTGATTAGTATTAAAAATAGAGTGTGTTGTACCGCAGAAATATTTCAACTAATTTGTTTTACTAATGAAGGAAACTAATCAAACAATCAACTTAGTTCCAGCTGACAAATACCTAATAGAGTATAATTTAGAAAGCAATAACATGTTATATTACAAAGATGACTTAGCAAAAACAGCATGTAGGCATTGTAATACATCTCAATTCAAACCGCAAAATGGGAAGCAATGAAAGCAGAAAAATGTCGCATATACTACGTTATTTTATATATTCATCATATGTTTCTTCAAAGACTTTATGCCATGAGCTTTGTTGTTCAAATGAGATAGTATCACAAAAGAATTTCAAAACAAGGAGTTCCAGTTCATCCATCTAATGTTAAAGCTTGAAAGCTTCGATCGTATGCATCAATAATTTGCAGTTGAAACATTAAATATTAGACTAAAACTATGCGTTGATGATTTTAATCCACATAGTCAGACTGTTTCATCATGTTCATGCCGGCTTGTAGAACTTACACTATATAAACTTTCACCATAAATGTGCATGACTAAATCATACATTTTTCTCACACTCATCATATCTAGATTGTATAATTCAAAAGCTAAAATTGATGTGTACTTACAACCACTAATTGATAACCTAAAGATTTTATGGTAAACATGTACTAAAGTATAATATTTTAAGTTTTTTAAAAAAAAACTTTCAGATGAAAGCGGGCATTATTGTGGGCGATTCATGATTTTATAGCAAATGGGATGTTATAAGGCCGAAACACTGCAGGAAAAGTTAGTTTGCTCATACTACAAGAAATTAAATAAAATATTCATACTAAAATATGGAAGAATTTTTTGTTTGAATGAAATTTTATGTTATGTGATGATCAAGCATTTAGAAGAAATAAAGATGCTTCCTTAAAGAATAGAATATTAAAATCAATGTCGCCATCAAAATTGAGTGGGGTTCACCTACGAGAAGAGGTGAGGATTTTACAAAAAATTATCAATCCACCAATGTTATCAAATTGTAGACTTCGGTTTATGGAGTTAGTATCAACATGATGAAGAAGAGCATTTTTTTTATTTAAGCTACCAGAGAAAATACTTGATATGACACAATTTATAAATTATGTACATTGAAAAAAACTTCTTCAACAACATATTAAACACCATGATGAATATAAAGGTAAAAATAAAGGATAATTTGAAGGCATAAAGGGACTTAACAAAATACTACTAGAAAAGACATCTGGAGCTTCAACAAAGAGTTAATAGTAATATGTTAAAGCCAAAAGTCGAGTATCCTCTCAAGTTAGATCAAAGAAGAGCAGTGTATGAATAGGTCCAATCCTTGAAAATGTCAGGTGTACATGCCTCAAATTTACATAGACTTATTGATATAAAATCAGAATAGTTATTCATAATGAAGAGTTACAATGGACCATATTTTCATGGAGTGAATGATGCCTACTGTGTTTAGATATTTACTGATATAATATTTGTGGGCTCCGAAAATTCGGCCCCGGCCTCCCCGCCACACATTAATTGGCTGTTTTTGCTTGAGCGAGGGAGTTTTAACTGAATAAGTTCCTAGGTAAATTTTGGAAGGCATATGAGTTTGTAGATAAGACACTACCCAGAGATTTCGCCCTCATTTTGTGAGGACTTTATGATTTGAGTTCTGGTTTCCTATAGGTGCAAGCCCCTATAGTTAATTACCCCTCCCGATCACGAGAGAGAACTTTCGATTAAGGCTAGTCATCAATTAAATACGTAGAGATACATGTTATTTGGCATATAGTAGAAGCAATGGGTTTGGATATGGGAATTGCGTTTGGATTTGGGTATTTGGATTGGAAGATTTGATATTTAAATAGAAATTACACCATCTTGCACTTAAAGCGGATGGTGGGGGAGTGGATGATAGACCCGATCAAGATCCCATGGTTCCGTCGTCCCGGCCCATCGTGGTCCCTGGTCTACTTAGTCAGAGGAGGTAGTCGACCTAACCTGACAGAAGGATCCTTGTCGGCAGCCATGGGTTGCTTTGTCCAAGGGGACCCCGTAGACCCGGGATGGGTATTTGACTAAGGGGACAAATTTGAATCCACCTTAGAGAACAGAGGGCTTTGTGCCCTATCGATCATATCCTATTGATTCATATCTCAAGGATTTGATGCCAATAAGGAGCGTATAGGCTTTGGCCATAACCGGTATTTCGTGGTGCCATTTGGCGGCAAAACCACTCGGTTCAGAGGGCCCCGGGTCATCATAACCATTTATCCTGCGATGCCATTTGGTTGCAAACCACTAGTTAGAGGACACGTACCACGTCCTTACTAGTAGTAGATTATTTGAGAATGGATCCTAGTAATATTTTCGACTAGGCATTTGACTCTAAGTGAGCTAAAGTTATATTTGAATTTGTCCACCTTGACAAATTGTTGTGGATGGTGGATAAATTTTGCTTTAAGTGATTGATGGATTTGTTTCAAATTTAAATATCTTGGAATTTGGGATTTTTGGAATTTTGGTTTTTGTGGGTGGACTTCTGGGAGGCATTTGAAAATGCCTGAAATTAACCCCTCCGGTTGAGATCAGCATTCAACACGGCCATCATCATGGTATTTGGGGTTATTTCCTTTTTGTTGATTGAACCCTGTCAACTCGACCAAACTGTTGCTCAAGGATCGGGTTTCTCGTAGGCTTTATGTCTTTGCTTGTGAATTTTATTTGTTAAAGGCCTTGAAGGCCTAATATAAATGTATAAGATAAATATTCCGGTCGACTTCGTGACCACATATTTATCTGATGGCTTGAACCTTGTCTACTCGTATTTGCATGCTTAGGAGGATCGGGTTTCATAGGCTTTATGCCTTTGTTTAGTAAATTCTTTTGATTTTAGGCCTTGAAGGCCTAATATGAATGTATTGAAACAAATACATCGGTCCCCACAACCGTGTATCTGTTTGATAGTTCAAACCCTGTCGACTCCTATTAATCCGTATAGAAGGATCAGGTTCAAACTAGAATTCACTTATCGACTCGCGCAGTATCCCTAGGCGTCACGTGTGTACCAATAACATGCTCGCCAGGGCCCATGCGGGTATTGATTGTATTTACCCCTTTAGTGTACCTATGTGTATACAGATTACAGTGCACGTGCAGGGATATTTAGGAACATTTGTAGTTGTGCATGTATTTGTTATTTGAATGCACAACATTTCCTTGAAGAGCTTATACACGCCTTCTATCTGCTTGTACGAATGTTGCAGATCCGGTGGCGTTGGATTTTGATGTTGACTCCCCCTTTCTCAATCACCGGGGAAATTCTTCTAGACTTTGGGGTCAATGACCGCTGATTTGGAAAGAACTCTTTTTAGGATATTCGGTGTAGTGGACTTATTATTTTCAGTGTTCGTGGACATCAAAACTGTTTTCTTCCTAAGGATGGGACAAGGAAGAAACTTTGGAACACCAGGAAGTTTAGTTCTAATTTGTTTGAACTTTCCTCCCATTCTGTCAGGAGGTGTCCTTCTCCATACATCGAGTTGCCCTTGTACCCGACATACATGAAGATTTTGGTCACCGCTGTCGTAGGTGATATATGTACTTGTGTCCACAGGGATTCGTTGTTCTTTCAATACACTGTAGTTATCCACAAGTATCTATTTGCAGGGGACCGTTGTATCCACTATGACCTCCTAAAAGTGTTTGTAGAATACCCATTGCTTCTGCATCATATCCACCCTTTCACCAATCTCGGGTGATTTGATTGTACTTGTTTGACCTCGTAGGGATCGTCGTAGGAGATACCTGTACTTGTGCCCATAGTGGTTCGATGGTGCTTACGATATGCCCATTGTTGTTATCCACAAGCAGCTCGTTTTTGTTTGTAAGGATCTGTTGTGTTTGCTACGAGCTCCTAGGAATGTTCGTAGGAGACCCTCATTTCTTGCATCACATCCACCTTTCACCAATCTCAGGTGATTTTGCTGATTGTACTTGCTTGTAGGGGGCAGTTCTTTGACTATTGATCTCCAATGTTGCCTTCTCAATCAACAGGCATTTGTGGGGATTGTTGTAGGAGTTCGTGCATTGAGGTCTTGTAGTTTGAGTTTCTTCGTATGTGATCCAAGTTTCGACCTTTGCATGTGTTGAGTCCAAGTTCAATTTTATTCAAACTTGAATCCATCAAGTTTACAAGTCCTCGCTTAATGTCGTATGGTCCGAGTTCGGGTACGGGTTCAGAGCTTAGTCGCCAGACCAGATGCAAGACTGAGTCCCTTCGTGTTCTTAAAGGTTCAAGCTTTTGTTCAAGTCCCCTACAATCCAACTCAATTACTCGCTTGAGTTCAAATTGATCGAGCCATTAATGTTCAATTTGAGTCCAGAATGCAAGTTCAAGTATAGGTCCCCTGCAGTGCGAGTCTTGTTCAAATTTTAGTGTTTTCCACACTTAGTTTATTTGCATTTGAGTCCGAGTGTATATTCAAATGATTACTCAACGTATTTTGAGATCTTTTGATTTTAATTGAATACTCAATTTGACTTAAAGTTTGGTTCCAATTTGATTTTGTTTCATTTGAATTTGATCTTTATTGATCATTTGAATTTTATTCAGGTCCTCCGCACGTTTTTCAATCAAGTTCAAAAGTCTACTGTCCTCTCTCATTTGAGTCCAAGCTCTTGTTCTTTTGAGTTCAAAACAGGTCCAAGTGTAGTAATATTTCACCCGAAATTTCGGCAACCTCCCGGTGTCTCCCCCGTTTAGGGGAAAACTACGGAAAAACTGGGCCTCCCGCCACGCTAGAGAAAAGCGTGCACGGTAGGTGCCCTCTTTCGAGGACACCGCGGCCGTAAAATCTTTATTCCCCCACCACGCCACATAAAGGCGTGCATGGGTCTTTGGGCACCGATTCAAAAATGAGCAGTTTATATTTGACCCCTTCTCACCGTAGGCATCGCACCGGGTTCCCTTCCCACCACGCTAGAGAAAAAACCAATACAGAATTAATAAATAATTAACTATAATTAATTTTTGAAATTAATTATAGTTAATCAAATAATTATAATTAGTAATTAATTACTAATCATTAATTAATCATAATTAACATATTAATTACAATTATAATTAAATAATTACTAAAATAATTAATGATAATTAAAACGAAATTAAAATCTTCCCTTTTCCTCTCTCTCTCTGTTTCGCCGGGTTCACTGAGTGTGGCCGAAGAAGAGCGCGATACGGGAGAAAGTTACCTTCACTACCGCGAGCTCCTGTTCTTGGCTCCGATTAAAATGTCGTGACTTCCAAACGGAGAGGCAGAGGAGGTCTTCGAAGGAGCAAAGTCGGCGGGAGCTGGGGTTCGGCGCTTGAGGAAGAGGACAAGGTAAGGAGGCTCTCTCTCTCTCTCTCTCTCTCTCTCTCTCTCTCTCTCTCTGGACTGGGAGGATCGGAAGAAAGGGGAAGTCGGATGGCAACACAAGAGCTGGAGAAGAGACGCGTGCTTCTTACAACAAGCGCGCTCTCCTAGTTGCTTCCGACCAAGACGTCATAACTTCCGATCTCACCGGGAAAGGAAGACGTCGTCGATCGAGCGAAGTCGCACAGCCTGAAGGGAGCGAAGAAGTCGCGCGTGAGGGAGAGATGGAACCAGCGCGAGGAAGAAAGAGATTGGCTTCATTTCCTCTCCCTTTTAACGACAGCAAATTATTGGGTTAGGTGACCAGAGGCGAAAAATAAGTTCGGACATTCAATAAAAATTTGCCGCGTCACCTTGCGTTTTAGTTGCGCTTTTTAACTTGCGCTTTAGTTGCGCTTTACTTGCGCTTTACCTGCGCTTTAATTACGCTTTTTGACTTGCGTTTTAGTTGCGCTTTACCTGCGCTTTACTTGCGCTAAATTTAAAATAATATTTTATTAATATCCGGACCTATCTATGCGTCCGGTCACCTGACCCAATAATTTGCATTTAACGACACAGGTCGTGCGAAGACGTACGGACAGAGATACGACGCCGATGTGCAAGCGACGTGGGAAGATCGTGCAAGCAGTGTTGACGACGTGCGGTGTACAGTCGGATAGGCACGCACGACCTCTTCTTTTCTTCTTCTTTTTTGTTTCGTTCTGCCTGGTCCGAGGGTCAACATTATATATAAAGATTTTCTATTTATAATTATGAAACTTTACACGAAATTTTTCATAGGGTTGGATAAGTTGAGGTTGCCATAAATTCCATGTCATTCTCCGTGACCTTTCATATGAATTTCTTCTATGAAAATTTTTTCAAAGCTTAAAAAATAATAATAATGATAACAATGCAAACATACGCCAGATCCAAATAATACAACTTCCTTGTTTTGTTTGAATGTCCTTAAACACACAAAGTTTGGCCAAAAAGTTGCAATACAGGATAAAACATTGATAATTTGAGAAATAGTCGATAAATTATAATATAAGAATGAAATTATTACGAGAATCCAAATTTAAATTATAGTTAGTGACAAATAAACTTACCTAATAATTGGGGGGCAATAATACCACAATCAGTGGAAACAAGCTTTTGTTAGAATTGTTTAGGATTTATAACTTTCGTGAAATCAAATATCATATGAATGGCCACCTCCAGTAGCCACCGGCCACCATCCTCCGCTTCACCAGTTACCTGTCGCCTTCGACCATCACCATTATCACTGTCGGCCACCGACCAACACCCACTTTGAACTTTATATTTTATTCATTTTACTTCAAATCAAATAAAAAAATAATATTATGCATTCATTTTACACATTTAAACAATTGTATAGTATTCTTTTTAAACTATTACTTTTATAATATATTCTTTTTTTAAGTCAACCAAACAAACTCAAAGCTAACATTTCAGTTCTATCACAAATGCAAGACATTGGACTCCAAAAATCATTGACGATGGGTAGACGTAAATAATGCTTCATAATGTTAGGAAATAAGAGACATTAATATCCATCTATAGACTCTCTAATTTTAGCTTATCACCATTCACATTTATCATATCATTCAGCAGGAGAGAAGAGGTGAGGTGAATAATTCTATGCCAAAAGCGTGAGTAAAAAGGCTCACCATTCTGCACTCGCTACAAGGGATCCCATCGCAGGAAGCCATGTGGGGAAGAACAATCATGGATCTCATATTTTGATACCATGGGTCGGAGAGACTATTACGTGCAGCGTTCAGATAGTCCCGAGGCGAATCCGGACGAACCACGTCACCCGGATGCACCGGGCTCCAGGTGATGTGGTGCATCCGGATTCGCCTTCGAACGAATCCGGACACCGCACGTAATAATTTTCCCATGGGTTGAGTACGTACATTGATTTTGAGTTGAGAAACTATGCACCCTTCATCCAAGCAATCCAACCCAATCACAGCTATGCACTTTCCATAAAAAACCATAAATGAACAGCTATAGACTTTCAAAACTAAGAATGTTTAGAATAATCCCAGGATAATACAACTAACATCCTTACTATTTTGATACTCTGTACAGGGGAAATCTGGCCATGACAAGCCATCTGAAAGTTTTTTCAACAAAACCGTGTAACCAATCTTAAATAAATACTGATAAGAAAATTTCTCCCACATTCAGAGGACATATGGTGAAGCTAAATGGTGTTTATATTACAACTATTATATGCTAGTTTTAAACGAATTGACACTGAACCAGAAGAAATCCTGTAAAGCTCACCTGACGGCATGATCCGGCCTATAATAGAGCCGATTAGCAAAGACCAGCCTGGGAAAAATCATGAAAGCCTTCTACAATGAGAAATCCTTCATGAAAAGGGGAAATTATTAGGTCCGGTCGCCTGACAGAGAGATGCATCCGGATTTCTCTCTGTCTACAGTAAAAGTCCAGTGAAAGCGCAACTGCTACAGCAACTATGCTTTACTATAGATAGAGAGAAATTCAGATGTATTTCTGTGTCAGGTGACCGGACCTAATAATTCGCCCATGAAAAGAGGGCAGTGAGGTGCTCCTGTTCTGGTTTCAGGTTCTCCTATGATGCTGCTTCTTGCTCTTCTTAAGGGCCTTCGACATATAATCAAAATCTTGAAAGCCAGATGAGGCCCCGCCGATCAGCCAGTCCAATGCCTCGGAAGCAGCATTCTTCTCTGCTAGTTTTTTGTTTACGCAAGGCTGGCTGATGAATTGCATCCCATTGAACTCAACCGTAGCTCTAAACTGATTGCTCTTCAACTGCTTCGTTTTGTACGTTGGATTTTCATGCCCTGCTCTTGTTAGCATCATCTGAAGTTGGTTCTTGGGATTATCACCACCGCCCCCATTGCCCGAACTTATCGGAAGTAGATTTTTTATTATCTTGGGCTGAAGCTCCTGACGACCAAATACAAACTGACCGCTGCATGGATCCTCGGTAACAAGCAAGCGTATTGCATGCAGCAGCTCCTCTCTGGTTTGTATGTCCATTCTAGGGTTTTGAAGCTGCAAATAATAGCAGTTCTTTATGTTATGAATGGTTTAATGAACACAACTACATTACATGATCATAGTAATTTCGCCAATCGAACAGCTTGAAGTGGAGTTCTCGAGTTCCTAGTTATGTTGATAATATATTTAAATTGAGCAAGAAAGATTGAACATGTAAGGAAAAAAAAGGAACATAATCAAATTGATCCGAACAGAAGTGTATCAACAATGGCAGCAATACACATCTACTTTACTCAAGCTCCAATATTGACTAGATTAGAAAGCTAAAATGCATGCTTATGATTCTGCAATGTGTGATAGTTCTTATATATATTTTCTTAGCGGAATCCGATTTTGGTTGGACAATGTCATATGTTTTATGTTTAGAGTTATATATATGAAAGCATGCAATCATGTCGCTAAAGTTTTTTTTTTTTTTTCGGGGGTGGGGGGACCCTTTGAAGGGAAATGGTGTTGTATTCATTTCTTTCTCCATTTGCATCTAGCATGCATACATTATTGTAAAGAAGTGAACAGAAATATTTCTTTGTATAGATTTCTCTTAAAAATTTAATAAAAAAAAGCTCTTTAAGTCACTTTCTTGAAGCATGAAAGATAAATTGAGCTTGTGGTTATGTTCCATTTCCTGGGAAGAAATAAAGTTGAAATGTGATAGGAAATACTTGAGTTCGCAAGCAAACCTAGTCAAGATTAGTACAAAAACAGAAGAAAAACTGCTGTCCCAGCAGTAATACAGTAGCCACACAGCAGGTTTTGCACCAAAACAGTGGAAATTAGGAAGGGAAAACTCAGATTTTTACTAGTAGATACAAGAAAACAAAGTAAGATACAATGTTCTTCAATTCGAGAGGAAGAACCACTCTCCAAAACTCTCTAGCAAAGCCTAGAGCCCCAATCCACGAGTAGATTTCAAAATTTCTGCAAATCTCAAGATAAAACCCTAACTCACACGCTTTCTCCTAATTAGAGAAAAAGGAATAATTAAGAATCCCTAAACAGCCCTTTAATTCAAACTTTCCCTCCTAAAGCTTAATACATTCATTGCTTGGGCCCAAAAGTTCCCCCTCTCTGCCTGATTTTCGCCCAGCTTGGGCCTGCGGGAGTAAAAGAGGACCGGTCCAGCCGACAGCATAACTGTATTGTTCGAAAAAGTTTTGATTTAAAGGGAATTATTTTCGTTGAAATTCATTTGTTATCATTGCATTATTACTTTATGAAGAACGTTTGGAGGCACGCTTAGTTCTAAAAGAATCATGTTATGATGATATATTTGCATACACTCATAAATCTTGGCATTATATACAGATGTTTGGTATCATGTGATGCGAAGTTCGGTAGCAATGTTAGATAACTTCATCTACTTTATGTTTCAATTAAGCATAGGTTCGATGTAAAAGTGCTTTGCCTATATTGGAAAGAAATGCAAGCCTTATATGATTATTTGCATGCCTCATTTATGGTGTTTGATTTGGCTCACATAAATACAACCACTTTACGTATTTTTTTGCTCCTATACGTGGTTATATATAAGCGTCATGTGAAAGAAATCAAACGTATATGCAACTAGTTTAGAGGATGAGTGAAAATCATTATTGGATAAATGCTCTTATTGTTAATAAGACTCCCTAGTTTTGTTAGCATCGGCGAATCTATAATGGGGGCCCTGGCGGCACGGGAAAATCAGCATATTTAAAATTATATCAATTTAATTATTAATATATATAAGATTAATTTTAATTTTTAAAACTAATCCTCTGCTCCGCCTTACCCTCTGCCCAGTTTTTTTTTCTAAAGCTGTTAGCAATTGGCGGCATGCTTTTCTCTCTCGTCATTATCTCTCCCCACCCCGCTCTCTCTCTCTCTCTCTCTCTCTCTCTCTCTCTCTCTCTCTCTCTCTCGCTCCCGCTCATGTTTGTTTAATTTTTTTGGGGAGGGAATTGATAAAATTTTTAAATAAATCTAAGTAAATTAATTAGTTTAATTATATTAACTTTACAATTTTGTATTATTTATAATTTTCTTTATTAAATGTGAACAATTATGTTTAATTAACTTAATAAAAAATAATTTAGAATTATTAAAAATTAATTTAAAATTTGGTATCGAATAACCACCCTGTTTTTTATGATTTAGAATTGTTAAAAATCGAATTGGCTAAGTTAATTAATAAAATATGACTATCAAATTCATAACTAATTCTAAATCATTAATGAATCAACCATAATGATAATCACATACTAAAATTCATTACAACAACAACATCAAGCCTTTATCCCATTACGTGGGATCGGCTACATGAATCTTTTTTCTTCAATTTTGTCCTATTAAAGGTCACATTCTCGTTTAAATATAATAAAGAAAGGTCATTCCTAATATTTTCTAACCAAGTTTTTTTAGGTCTGCTTCTACCTTTCTTAACATAAGTCAAATCTAATACCTCTACTCTCCTAATCGGGTCATTGGAAGGCCGTCGTTTTTTGTGACCAAATCATCTAAGGTGACACTCTCTAATCTTATCTTCTACTGGAGCTATTCCAAACTTTTCAAGTATATGCTCATTTCGTATCCTATCTCTAAGGGTAAAGCCACTCATCCACCTGAGCATCCTCATCTCTGCCACACTTAACTTAGTATTATGCTTCTCTTTTAATAGCCAACATTCAGCACCATAAAGCATTGTAGGCCTCACTACCATCTTATAGAATTTCCCTTAAGTTTGAGGGGTACTTTTCTATCACACAACAAGCCCGATGCATTCCTCCACTTCAACCATCCAACTTGAATTTTATTGATAATATCCCCATCTATTTCATCATCACTCTGAACAGTAGATCCAAGATATCTAAAACGTGTACTCTTATTAATGACTTGATCGTCCAAAGTTATAATCCCCACACTAGGTCTATTACTACTAAAATTACACTCCATATATTCAGTTTTAGATCTACTCAAGCGAAAACCTTTAGACTCTAAGGTTGACCTCCATAACTCAAGTTTACCTTCAACTCCCTCTCTAGTCTTATCAACAAGAAGAATATCATCAGCAAAAAGCATACACCAAGGTACATCCTCTTACAAATGTCTAGTGAGAACATCCATGACTAAAGATATGGGCTTAAGGCTGAACCTTGATGTAACCCAACCGAAATAGAGAAATACTTAGTCAAACCACCTTGTGTTTGAACACAAGTAATAGCTCCTACATATATAAATCACTAAAAGCTAATGCCTTTGCATCGCATATTGCTTTCTTAGCATCCTTACGAGCCACTTTATATATTTCCCAATTATCATAATTTTTAAAATTAAACCAATTTTTATAGCAAAGCTTCTTATTTCGAATCTTTTCTTGCACATTAGGATTCCACCACCAACTATTTTTAACTATTAGGAGCTTTTCCCTTTGATACTCCAAGGACATCTTTTGCAATATTCTTAATATCACTAGCCACTTTTTCCCACATAATATTAGCATCCTCATGCACAGACAAAATCTTAAGATCTAAAATCTTATTTCCAAAAATATTTTTGTTAATATTCTTTAAATGCCCCATATTTTTGTTAATATTCTTTAAATGCCCCATATTTTTGTTAATATTCTTTAAATGCCCCATATTTTTGTTAATATTCTTTAAATGCCCCATATTTTTGTTAATATTCTTTAAATGCCCCATATTTTTGTTAATATTCTTTAAATGCCCCATATTTTTGTTAATATTCTTTAAATGCCCCATATTTTTGTTAATATTCTTTAAATGCCCCATATTTTTGTTAATATTCTTTAAATGCCCCCATTTAATCCTAGAAAATTGTTTTACTTTATTTTTTATTTTATGCCCCTTTATCTTAAAGTCCAAAACTAATAATCGATGTTGGGTACATAAATTTTCACTCGGAATAACTTTACAATCTTTGCAATCTAAACGATTTAATTTTCTAATAAGAAAATAGTCAATCTGGGTTGTATTATATCCATTTTTATAAGTGATGAGATGCTCATTCCTTTTCTTAAAAAAGGTATTAGCAATTAAAAAATTATAAGCTAAACAAAAATCTAATATGGTCTTGCCACCTTCATTCGTCGCTCCAAATCCATGGCCACCATGATTGCTTTTAAAATCATCTACCTCTCTACCAACATGTCCATTTAAATCTCCTCCAATAAAAACTCTTTCTTCAAGAGGTATATTTTGTATTAATTCTTCTAAGTCATTCCAAAAATTTAATTTAGAACTCATATCCAAACCTACTTGAGGAGCATAAGCACTTATAATATTAACAATCTTATCATCAACAATAATATTTAAAGCTATAATTCTATCTACAATCCTATTAATTTTTATAACATTATTCTTCAAACTTTTATCTATAATAACACCTACACCATTTCTAGTATGACTTCTACCTGAATACTAAAGTTTAAATCCTAAACTATCAATTTCCTTAGCCTTCTCTCCAACCCATTTAGTTTCTTGAATGCACCAAATATTTATCTTCCTATGAATCATAATATCTATTCATTCCATTAATTTTCCTGTAAGGGAACCTATATTCCAAGTTCCTATCCTAATTTTAGTTTCATGGACTAGCTTCTTTACCCACATACGTCCTTGATGTGGGAACCCTTGCCTATTTAACACTGCACCCGGGCGCCGGTGCAGCGGCCCTTCCACACTTGTCACTGTATTCAGGCCATACAGCACGTCGCTTCCATGGGACGCCCTAGCATTAACACAATTTTCTTAAAGGATTCATGTTATTATTATTCGACAAGTTTTACACTAGCTGTCGACTACCTAACGCAATCCTCCACTTTTCTCATCCAAGACTTGGGACCTGGCAATAATAGTGTTTCATACTAAAATTCATTAAATAAAAAATATAAAAATTTATTAATAATAAGATGATTATCTGGTAACTCGGGCCTACAAGGCTATTAAGTTATTCCCTAAGAGGATGAAATAAACCTTATGGCCCTAGTTTTTTTTTTTTTTAGAAAAGAAATAGATTGCATTAATAAAAACTAAAAGCTATTACAAATTAGAATCATAGACTGATTCCTCCTTTAACACTTAATTAAAAAAAGGAGGAATCTTATTCATATCTAAATTATCCCAAGAAAAGTTGCTAAAAAGAGCATATTTAGCACATAAGTTTGCTAAATAATTGCAACCTCTATTCACCCAATTAAAAATAACAAAATTAAAATCTTTTAAGAAAGTGAGCTCATCTTTCCAATTACCTTTAAGATTTTGTAAGAACCTAATGATGTTTTTATTGTCTCCTTCTATGATTATCCCTTTGTAGCCTTCCATCCAATCCTTCTTAATTTCTTTAAGCATATAGACCACTAAGAGTTCAAGAAATGAAATGTACCAGTGAATACAAGGAAAACCATAGGCAAGGAGAAGTCTTTCTCTACAATCTCTTATAACACCTCCTACTCCTTTATAAGAATTTGATAATGAAGCATCAACATTAATTTTGATCCAGTCAGGTGGAGGGTACCAACGATTACACAGTCCAATGGACTGATTGATACCCCAGTGGCCCGACAACTTTCAATCTTCCATAAAGGAAACCGAGGCATAGCTAACAGAATTCAAAGCTAATACCAAAGCACTTACTTCTTTCCCTCCATGAATAAGCTGATTCCTTGCCCGCCAAGAGTGATAAACCGCATTACAATAAATATTTGTAATGAATTTATGATATTTAGCACTTGATTCCATCCAATTCCAGCATTGATGAAATGAGTTAAAAACCGAAACGCAAAAGCCTCAGTTGTTAAGATAATTAATCACCTGTACCATTTTCAAACAATTGAACGTGATATGGTCAATATCTTCTCTTTCATTACAACCTCTTGGACACCCGAATTCCTCTTGAATTCTTCTTTGATACAGGAAAAAGAATGTAGGAATTGTATTATTCGCCACCAGAATACTTCCACCCGAGGTCTCAGCTTAAGATATTTAAGACAGTCCCAATATATACAAGGCTCTTCTCTATGATTGAAGCTTTATAAGCTAAAGCAGGAATTGACATATCTAAATTAAATTTTATAAGCTGAGCTTCATCTTCATCCTGTATTTGAATCTTACAAATTAAGGAAACAATATCTTCACCAAATAGAGAATAAAGCTTCTCTATATTCCATCCTCCATCCATAATAAGATTGTCCACTGTCAATTCATGGTTTTCTGGTACAGTCATATATGTTGGCCATAAATTAAGATTCTTATCTAAAATCAAAGTGTCGTTGTAAACAGCAATGTTTCTCCCATATCCAACCTTCCACCTCACGATATTATTTAGATACTTCATAATGTTGGCTATGATTTTGAAGGAAGAGCTAATTTTACTCCCACCTGTTCTTCCCTTATAAAATTTGAATTTATCTCCCAGCAACTTGTACAACAACGATTCTTTGTTATGTATAATTTTTCAAGCCAACCTTGCTCTTGACTTAGTATAAACCCAGTTTACACTCATTTTTATCCCAAATGAATTTTCTGCAGATTTTATCCAATTCCTTATGCATTCTTTTAGGAACCAGAGCAAGAGAGCAGTAGAAAAACAGGAATAGAATTGAAAACCAATTTAATGAGCATAAATTTCCCAGCCAATGATATGAGTATGGAACCCCATATATGTATCAATATGATTTTTATGGCCCTAGTTTAACAAGGATAATCATCACTTAACCAATAATAAGTCGCCAACAAATCAAACTTTTGTAATACTGACAAATTCAATTTGAAGAATAAAAATGCATACCAAACTTAAAATTTAATAATTCTAAAAGAATAAAATATAACAAATAAATAAACCTTTAATACAACCCAACCCGTCAATGAAATTTATAGGTTGGACTATTGAGTCTTAAAGAGGTTTCGTCCTCGTGCCCACTGTAACAACGCCACGAACTAATTGACAGTAAAATCTGATAAAATTCATAAAAATCATAAACCTCTAATTGAACTTATATAAATCAATAAAATCATTTAAATTCCTTAACAAACTTACAACCTGAAAAAATCACAACAACCCAAATAAAATCAGCAAAATATAAAACACACTCCTACAAACCTTTATCTTAATTATGAAAAATATATATATATATTAATTAAACTAAAACTAAAACAAAGCTATAAAATCCTCTCTCACAAACTCTCCAATACTTAATAAAACACAAAGATACTAAAACTTAAACTAAAATCCATTAACTCTAAGCAAATAAATAAACTTGTTGAAAGAGAAAATAAACTTCAAACTCCACCTTAGTGTCCTGACCTACATTGGATTTATGTTCATTTTTGTACATTTTCCCCTTAACACATGAAAGGTGTACAGGCTGGACTAGCTTTAACTATAGGGCTACATGCCCTAAGAAGGTTTCGTACTCATGTCCACTGTGACAATGCCACATACATCTAAGTTAAGGGGAAATGGTCTAAAAATCTACATAAATTGTCTCTTTTAAAAATTTAAAAGCACCCTTAAGAACCTAAATCAACTTCTTAACCATGCAAGTATTAAACCATAAGTTTGATAGAACCTATACATATCTATAGGTAATGAGTTCTTTATACTCATGTCAGTCTTTAAAAATAAACCTACCTTAGACATATGAAGCCTAAATTTTTCTTTATGGTGAATGATAGATTCACTTAGTGTGTTACATATTAACCTTACCTCAAGTCTTAGATTACCAAGGAAGGATTAACTGACCCTTGTCACTTTATAACTCTTACAGCCTTAGTTAGGTGCAGGATTGAGGATTCTCAATTCTTTATAACTCTAGCACAGGTCAGGGCCAATATCTTTGGGTTCTATATAACCTAAAAATTAAAACTATAATCCTAAAATTAAATAATAATTAATTCACTATAAATCATTAATCACTTAAAAAGAAATTTAATTACTAATAAATTAAAAAATTAGAATTTGATCTTGCAACTTAAAACCTCTCACCTAAATTGGTATAGTTAAGTATACTATTTTTGCACACACTTAGATGCTAGATAGGACACTTTTCATATGCATCCTAGGGTAGGGTGTAGCTAGGATGAAATTTTTTATTTGCATTCTTTTGTATTTTGCATGTGATGATATGGTGGTTATTTTTGGCTTGAATTGTTTTTTTGTTATTTTATTTTTTATTTTGTGCATTAATGAGCAAGTACTTGATCTTAAATGGTTATAATTTTTTAAAAATATCTTTTAAAGGTGATCATGTTCTCAAAAGGCAAATAAAAATGCTCAAATAATTATTATAAATAAGCTTGCTAATAGGTATCGTGAGGAATGCTAAGCCCTTGAGAATGTAGTCCTAAAGATTAGGCTCTGGATGTCTGATGTGTGTATTTTTTTTATTATAATTGTGCTAACATTATTTTTATGGGAGATTCATGTAATTTTTATTTTTCAAATGTAATTTTAATTAGAAATGCCATGTAGGTGTGTAGGGATTTCAGGAGGAAGGAGGCCAAATATGTAAAGAGCAATCAAGACCCCACACACCATTCGGTGATGAATAGAATTAGGCTGAGTTGTATATATGGTAGAGCTCAATTATCCTTTTTTTTATTTTTTTGGGGTATATTGCAGAACCCAGCTGCATTCATGGTCATTAATTATTATTTATTGTGTGATGATTGATGTGTTTACTTTGATTGCGCATTAGAACTGCATGTTTTTCATAGGTTTCTTACTTTGCTTTGCACTCGGATGAAGTCAACGTTAGCTCTTTAATATGTTAAATTTTCTATAAAATTACAATATATCTAAACAAGATAAAAATGAATCTAGAAATTAAAATCAATCAACTTTTCAAAAACTAAAATATGATCCCTTGTAGGTAACTTCTTAAAACTAACTTGTTATTTCAAATTTTGTTCACTGCAAAGTGACAATTGGTCAGTTCTGATTGTCCCTACCCATACATGCATATCCTAGAGTTAAAGTAATAATATAGATGGATAGATCACTTTGTATTACATAGTATCATTCATGGTCGGGCTTGATGTCATTTTTCTTTTTTTGCCTCTCACCACTCTTGCATTTGTATATGATCGAACTTCATGGATTTGAGATACTAAGTGGAGTTTAACTGGTACCCATTTTCGCGCAAAGAGGTAAATCTAGGTCGGCGTTGCTTAGATCCCTAATGGGGTTTAAGTTATAAGTCCCCTCACGGTGTTTTGCATTAGTTAGGTCGTTGGCATTAGTATCGAGTGTATAATATGTCCTTTGTTGATCTATGATCAAAGGCTGGCAGTATAGGTATATCCTATGATGCACCGACACGCCTCTTAAAGAGGGTATGTAGTGTCGGACACGGACACGCGTCGGACAAGGCATGGACACGTGTCCGGCACGGCATTGGAGTGTCGGAATTTAAAACATTAAAATTTAAATTCGACACGCGTGTCCGGTTATTAAATGATAAAATCGTCCGTTCTATTTAGCCTTTTCGCGAACGAGAAGCCCTATTTTTCCGATCCACGAAAGAAATCTGCTAGGGCGGACCGGGAGAGCTCACAGTCGACGCCAAACGAAGCCCGCTGCCTTCGCCTCCCATTCCTTCGTCATTTCTGCTCAGCCAAGCAGAGCTCGTCTTTCCCATTCCTTCATTCTTGCGTCATTTCTGCTGTCATTCGAGGCAAAGTTTGCAATCAAGGCCAAACAGAGCACCTTCTGCGCGCAAGAGAGCCAAGAACTGTAAGTGGATTTCGCCATTTCTTCTCTTCATTGTTGTAAAACCTGATGTACATGCTCGGTACCGCTTGGTATCGCTAGGTACATGCTCGGTACCGCTCAGTAAATGCTCGGTACTGCTCAGTACATGCTCGGTACTGCTAGGTACATGCTCGGTACTGCTCGGTACTGGTAGGTACATGCTCGGTACTGGTAGGTACATGCTCGGTACTGGTAGGTACATGCTCGGTACTGGTAGGTACATGCTCGGTACTGGTAGGTACATGCTCGGTACTGGTAGGTAGACGCTCGGTACTGGTAGGTACATGCTCGATA
>NW_021318777.1:3082005-3146617 GCF_001605985.2 Dendrobium catenatum
CAAGATGTGGGATGTTGCTGGAGATGGGTTCGAGTGCCTTGATGATATGGGATTATTGGAGGTTGCAAATCTTTCTCTATATGAACCAGAGTTGGAAGCAATGATATTCAATGATGATGATATTGAAGGCCAAAGACCAACATCTGAATCTAATGTTATCATTCCCTCTATTGAGTAGTTAGACCTTCAGTTGTATTAAATGGTTTTTTGCTTATATTTTTGTGTTTGTACTACATATTTTGTACTAAACATCTTTATGTTATAAGCTAAACAAGTTATCATGAAATTGATTTATTATTGTTTGATATTTTTACTATAATGTCACCTTAATTTTTATATATTATATTAAAAAATTATTATGTCGTGTCCACGCCGCACCCGTGTCCTCTATTTTTAAAAATTGTCGTGTCCCGTGTCCGTGTCGTGTCGTGTCGTCGTGTCCGTGTCGGTGCATCAAAGGGTATATCGTTGCATACCTTATCATTGGATAGGTTCTCCACTCTTCGGAGGCTATAAATCCCACAAATCTAGGTCACACTGATGGCGACGCTTTCATCTTTTCCTCACGCATGTTTGAAATGTGATGTATACTTACCATATTTCACCTCTTTGGACCAACCGAGTGCTTATATGATCCTCACATGTTGAATAGCCTAATTGAGTCAATCTTCCTCAAGATTAGGAGAGACTATATACCCCATTATGCATCAAACCACGAAGAGAATAATATAGCGTCCCTTATCGAGAGTTTTCTTATGTCGAACCTAAAATATAATTAACCACGGGGGCTTGCGTCATGGGAAACCGACATTCACATCAAATAAACCTTATTCGAACTGATATATCGAATGAGGAAAATCTCATAATTATCAAGTCATAGATATTATTATACATTGAGGTGTATAGGTGAAAGTCACTATCCTCCAAAGTTAATCGTATGTATGATCTAATCTGCTCTCCATTGTTCTGTCTATATAGAGTGTAAATTTCCACGACCATTTTGTCCTACGGGATAGTGCGATAGTATCCTTTGCATTCTAACTCCCCGCTCGTAGCATCCTTTCGAAGCCCGCTTTTATTGCCATGTGATGTTGACTTTTGTGTGATCACACGAGCTATTTGTGAGCCAGGTTTTATGGCCAGGAGCCAAGCTCGAGCTCAATTCAAGTTGGAGCTTATGATTTGGCTGAATGAGTTTAGCGCAAGTTAGACATGACTTGAGATTGACTCGACTTGTTTACACCCCCTAGCAGGGAATGTACAAGATACTAATACTTCATATAAAATATTGAGGGTTTATTATATTAAAGTTAAGTATATTTAAGTAGACTAATTAAAGAGATATTGTTAAAAAATATATTTAGATATACAATCTATGATAAAAAAGATATCTTATGCGTGTGATTATAGGTACTCAACTACTGGAGTTGGAGGAAAAATAATTTGAATTTGAAGTGATTACTCATATTTCTATTATATGATAATCATGTTGATTCTTCTAAATCTGATGCATCGTTAAGTATTGATATCCACCCATAAATTGTTATTACAAATTATTTATGATTTTTCTCTGCTATAGAATTGTTCATATTGAATTGAATAACATAAATTTTTTATCATATGATACTCATTTATCTCAAGTTATATAATGCTTATGATATAATAATATGAAATGATATAAAAAAATACTATTAAAATAAATTATATAGAAATATTTATATATGTATATTAACTGATGGAATATACACCCTTATAATACTAACTGGAGGTGGAATCTACCCATGCATATGAATTGAAAAGGTTTTGAAAAAAATAAATTGAAATAGAAGTACCATAATTGGTACTATTTAGATGATTATATTAGTTAAGGAAAATAATAAGTCATGATATGAATAATAATTATGCATAACACATGATATATGGTCACTTACAAAATTAATTAGAATTATTTTAATCTAAGTATGAAAATAAGAATGAAAAAGGATTCATGTAGCCGCCCCACGTAGTGAGACAAAGGCATGATATTGTTGTTGTCGTTATAGTTGTATAAAAATAAGAATGCATACTATTCCAAAATATTATTATGTTATTGTAATTTAGAATTATGTGTGGGCTCCGAAAATTCGGTCCCGAAATCCCCCGCTACTCTTTTTTTGGGGGAGTTTTAATGGAATTAAGTTGCGGGGTAAATTTTCGAAGACATATAGGTTTGTAGATAAGACACTACATAGAGATTTCGCACTCATTTTGAGAGGACTTTATGATCTGAGTTCGGGTTTCCTACAAGTGCAAGCCCCTATAGTTAATTACCCCTCCCGATAATGAGAGGAAACTTTCGATTAAAGCTAATCGTCAATTAGGTACGTAGAAATACGTGTTATCTGGCATATAATATCAGCATGGGCATTTGGAATTGAGATTTGAAGATTTAATATTTAAAATAGAAATTTCACCACAATGTACTTAAAGAAAATGGTGGGGGAATAGATGATGGACCCGATCAAGATCCCATGGTTCCGTCATCTCGGGCCATCGTGGTCCCTGGTTTACTTAGTCGGAGGAGGTAGTCAACCCAACCTGACAAAAGGGTCGGCAGCCATGGGTTTATTTGTCCAAGTGTACCTTGTAGACCTGGGTAAATATTTGTCTAAGGGGACAAATTTAAATCAACCTTAATTGATAGAGGGCTTTGAGCCCTATCGATTCATAACTCAATGATTTGATGCTACTAAGGAATGTATTTACTCTGGTTATAATTGTTATCTTGTAATGTCATTTAGCGGCAAAACCACTCGGCTCAGAGGGCCCCGGGTCATAACTGTTTAAATGCAGTGCCATTTAGCGATGAAATTGTCGGTTAGAGGACAAGTATCACATCCTTATTTGCAAGAGATTATTTAAGAATGGATCCTACTGATATTTTCGACTAGGCATTAGTCCTATGTGAGCTGAAATAAATTTTAATTTGTCCACCCTAACAAACTGTTGCGGGTGGATGAATTTTACTTTAAGTGTTTAATAGTATTAAATTTTAATTTTAAATATTTAAATTTGGAATTTTGGATATTTGGATATTGAGGACATTTGGGATGGTATTCGAAAGTGTTTGTGTAAAAATAAAAAATGTTGATCGTATGCGTCCCAATGAAATTAGGTGAAATTTCAAAGTCATCGAAATTCAACACAATAAATTTTATTAAATTCTACACGAAATTTCGATCAAAACGATATAAAGAACCTATATCAAATGTTGTACGAATTTTAAACTAAAATTCATCGAAGTTCATTTAAGTAAACTTTATCCCTTTATACCCATTTTGCCCTCATGAACTCGTAAGAAAGTAATAAAGGAAGGATTTTTCCCTAATTATTAAATTTAATAATCCGAAAATTTAATAACCTAAATTTATAATTAGATAAGAGGAATGTTTTAACATGAAATTTTAATGAAATTAGTGAAGAACTATGTTAGGTAAATCCGAAAATAATATTTAAATTACTTTTAATTAAGAAAAATATTTGATAAAAATGCATTAGATTGTGGTTATGTTAATGAACATTAATAAATATATGATAAAAATGATTTAGGTTGTGGGTATGTTAATGAACATTAATGACCTTATTGAGAGAATTTATGTTAAGATTAATATGTAATAAATAATTTAAATCATGAAATGTTAGGAATATTGAGTTATAATTATTGAATGATTTAAAAAGGCTTATGTTGTTATGTTGTAACCTCTTTTCCTTAGGACTTGAAAAGAGGAAGTCATAAGGAGAGACTGATGTGAGCTGAAACGACAGTTTCAAGAAGTGACACTTGAGGTAGGAACACTTAACTCTATAAATGCATATTCCTTTATGTTTGGTTTTGAATTGTCGAACGCATTTTTTTTATTTTAGATTTAGATGTTCTTTTCCTTTGATAGAAATGCATGTTAAAAGTTCTCTTTCTTTGATAACAATACATGTTAGAAGTTCTCTTTCTTTGAAAGCAATGTATGTTAGATGTTCTTTGAAATGAAATGCAACCCTTCATGTAAACTTGCCTAACAATTGATGCATATGATTGATATGAGATTGTTACACTACATTTCTATGAAAATAAGATATGAATGAACGTGCATGTTAAAGGCGGAGTACCAAAAATATTACATTAACATAATACGGCTTTTATGAGCAATATGACTCTTCAGGGCAAAAGAGGAAAGAAAGATGATATGGCCAAAAATATGTTAGTGTACCTGATCAGTACACTTCTGGTACTCCGGTACGATTGTAGCATGTGACACTTAGCAAAATCATGACATTTCATAATTATATAGATGAGTTAAATTACATTAAGCATACATGTTGAATTTCATTTATTGGTATATGAATTTGTTAGAGTTAGTTGTTACCTGCTGGGCACTAGCTCATTCTCTCATTTTGAGATATTTTTCAGGAGACTCCACTGACAGGAATGGCTGATCAACCTTGGTAAACCTATAGTCGTAGAGGACCGGATGATAGGTTCCTCTTGTGTTTTTCTTTTAGTTGTAGTTTAATTTTGGGTGGTTTTGGCATGAATGAATGAAATATTTTAGCCACCTCTGTACATATGCAACTTTATATAAAATGATATGAAATGCTTAGTTTAAATTGAAAGATGTTTAGAGGCATTTTTATTTTCCTCTTGAAGTATTTTATGATAATTTCATGTTCTGTTATATCATTTACGTCCAGCATCCATTCCTGCCCCATCTATACGAGCTCATCAGGCCCCTCCGATTGAGATAAACATTCAATATGTCCATCATCTGGGTGGATGGGGTCATTTGTATGTCAACTTGCCGACTATGTCAACTTGCCAACAAACGATCGGGTTCGTCTTAGGTTTTATTTTATTAATGATATTCCTTTGTTATAGACCTTGAAAGTCTTATATGAACATATAAAATAGATATTCCGGTCGACATCTTGACCGTATATTTGCTAGATAATTTGAGTTGTGTCGACTCTTATCTATTCATATAGAAGGAACGGGCTCGAACTACATTCATTTATTGACCCGTGCAGCATTCCTAGACGTCACGTGTACCATTAACACACTCATCGGGTCCATGCGAGTTTTATGATTACACTTACCCTTTTTGTGTACCAATCTGTATACAAATTACGGTGCATGTGCGGAGATATTTTGGACATTTGATAAATCTTTTACAATGGCTCGTAGAAGTTCATCTTTGTCGTAGTCTTTTCAGTATTTGCTTGTGGATAGTATATTGGATGCATGACCACTATTCATCGAGGAACTTGCAAGCCTCAGTAATCTTATCCAACTCAATGTTCAGAACCTTGTTGAACTAAGATTCATTCCGTCTTTGAAAATAATGATTTGATGTAACTTTCTCTTACAAGAACTTGCATTAAGCTCGATAGGCAACTCTTAAGTTACGACATCATCATCATTTTCTACTGTCGGTTTAAATAAAGAATCAATCATTTCAACCTTGGATGATTGTGTCTTTACTGATGTCTTATACTTCATAGTTACTGGTCACTACCCCGAATTAATGATCACGATGATTGCAAGCACTAGGGTTGTCCGGTAGAATCATGTGAGACACTCATTCCCCAAATTACTATTGCAACCCTTAGTAGGAGTGTCAATATTAAACCCAACCCAAAAATCCGACCCAAAAATTTCGGGTTTGGTTTGACCCGAATCCGAAGCGGGTAGGGTTCGAGTCCGGAAAACGACCCGTTTTTGTAAACGGGTCGGGTCGGTTGACCCGAAAACTCGGGAATAACATGAAATGACCCGAAAAAGACCCTGTCGGTGTTGTCTTCCCTAGTTATCTCGCATGCCCGCTTGTCCCGGATGCCCGGTCTGACCGCGTGGTCGCGTGCATCGAGCCACAGCCATTGCCCACATGATGCACGTCGCATCGCGACAGCGCATGCCGCGCCATCTCCTGCGGCTGCATCGAGCCGGCCATTGCCCTGCTGGCCGCTGCAGCTCCGAACGCCGTTGCTAGCTGTTGGCTGTCGTTGCCGAACGCCGCTATCGCTGTCTGCTAAAGCTGTCGAACGCCCTGCCTGTCCAGCTGTGGGTTGCCGCTGCCGAAGCGGGTCGAGTTCGGGTCCGAAAAACCGACATGCAAAAACGGGTCGGTTCGGATTGACCTGAATAATGTCGGGTCAGTTTCGAGTTCGACCCGAACTCAACCCGTAACCCGAAATTGACACCCTTAACCCTTAGGATGATTGGAATAGCAAGTGTATTTTTTTTTCTTGTAATTGTAAGTTTGGGCCATCAAACTTTGCATTAATCTTTAACAGCCATTTGTCAAATATTGATCATAAACTCTAGTGGGCACGATGCATTGAGCATTGACATTCACTTGAACTCATCTAGATGTGTTACATCATCACTTTCACTGTATGTCAAATCATTCCAGTTGCAACTGACATGTTGATTGCGGTATGGGTCTCTTGTAGTGTCATTGAACCCTTTTACTTACAAGAAATTGATGTGTCTTTTCTTGTGATTGAATCATTATCACCTAAACCTAGGGAGGTATTAGTCATAGCGAGTTAAATCAATCCTTTTTAAATCCTCGGCATATAAGTACAACAAGCGGGATTTCTGGATGTTTTGAGTGACTCAGCGAATGTATCGATTATACTCTGATCATATCCCTTGTAGGTTTAGCATAGCGTAAGCAGATTTTAGAACTTTCCAATCTTTCTAGGAACTCCCAAATTGCTAGCTTCAATAGATAAGTGTTGAATCGTATCAGACATTCTATAATTTTTGCCACCAATGGAGATTCTGAGAGCTTCTTAACTATCCCTTTGGCAACGAGCTTTAAATTGCTATCGTCATGGTTCTCCACATTAGCAAATGCATGGTTGTTGTGGAGCCGCAAACAGATATCATCCTCTAAACCCTCCAACATCAGCATTTCTCTCTTCTTGTAGGGGATGGACATGTCTACTTGCCACAGTATTATTGTCAACGACATCGACAATTATCGTTGGCTTTCCTACTCACCATGATTTGTAGGGATATTAGATCTCCAAGCTTTTCTTATGAGCTTGTCATTGTATGATCTTCTACTATCCTTCATATGTGGTTAGTTGTACACGTTATGGATCTTCCATTATTGAAGGCGACTTCAGAAAGCTCCCTAACCATCATTGTCTTTCCAAATTCATATCCCATTTGGCATAAAGCTCTGAGCCTGGTGGGAATCTTCAAGCTACTAGTTGTAGGCATATTTTAGTCTTCTTCATTTGATCATTGTATGCAGATTAATTTGCTTGAATGGTCTGAGATAATTTGTTTTATCCTCTCTTGCTTCAATGCCTCTTGAGAGCTTGTTCTTCGTTCATCACAAATCCCCACGTCTATCACAATCATTTCAAATAATCAAATTGTATGATTGGGATGAACATTGTGAATCAATTGTTGTCATCTATGTGCAAGTTTTATTGTCCATTAAAGGCATTCTACTAAATCAAGTTGTATCCTTTATAACTTTTGTATCGCTTGTAAGCGATTTGTGTTTGCAGCTTCATTGTCCACCACAAGACATTGTTTGCTAGCATGAAATTTAAATGATTCAAACTTTTCTTAATTAGGATTCACATTCAAATTGGAGTTAAAACTCTTTACAATTCCATTAAAAATTTGATGTCACGTTTCAAATCAAGCTTCTTTATTGATTAATCTCTTATTTAATTTTTATCCAAGTTCAAATTAAGTTCAAGTTTGAATTCAAGTTTCACTTAGTTCGTTAGATGTCTGAATTCAATTCAGATATAGTCCATATACAATCCAGATGCAATCCTTTTGATTGCAAGCCATTCTCTTTCTCAAACAAATTTTTGGCAGCCTCCCACTGTCTCCCCCGTTTGGGAGAAATTTTAGGAGTTTGGGCCTCCCGTCACGCTAGAGAAAAGCATGCACGGTTGGTGTCATGGGACACCGATGCCGTAGTTTTCGTCCCCCACCACGCCAGAGAAAGGCATGCATGCGTCTTCGGGCACCTGTTTAAAATGCGTAGTTTTATATTTGTCCCCGCCTCACTGTAGGCGTCGCACCGGGTTCCCTTCCCACAACGCTAGAGAAAAGCGTGCATGGGTTGGTTTTCTGGTGCGCTGCTAACGCCAAAAATGAGGTTTTAGGAGATTGCCCGACTCATCGTAAACATCGCAACGAATTCCCTCCTACCACGCTAGAGAAAAGCGTGCATAGGTTGTTGTTCGTCGCGTTGCAAGCGCCAAAATAGATTTTCTTAACTTTAGAGAGCATTATGCCTTCACGATGGTTGGTAACGATGATGTCAGGGAACGCAAATCGAGACACAAAAGTTTCTCTTTCCTTTTTTTTAATATTTCTTTTTTTTTCTTTTCTTCTCTCTATCTCTCACACACACAAGTATTACATATATATACATTTAAAACTAATGATCATTAGTTTTAACTAATAAGAAAATTAGTGACATCAATCACATTAACTAATAATGCTAATACACGAAAATGAAATATACAAAAACGAAGGGAAACCTACTGTTTGATTTGCTGTTGGGGTGGAGAGTTGGAATGGGTGTGTAAGCAGTTGAAAATGTTGCCTAACGGGCTGATTTGAGTGAGATGGACTATTTGAGTAAGCTTGGGAGTGTAGTAGGTTGATTTAGGCTAAGGGTTTAGGTTTTAATGGGGTTTGGCTATATGAGATTAGAATAGATCCCCTTTGCGTGAGCTAGAGGCGTGAGGGCTAAGAGGGGCAATAGGGGTTGGTTGCAAGGCAGAGATGGCTCAGTTAAATGGAGTTTGCGATGGCCTGGAGCATGGAGGAGACGGAGGCTGCAAGTTTGGTTCGGTCGTATGAGGCTTTGCGACTTGGGCTTAAAGTCGACACAAACAGAGAAGGTGACTAGTAGAGGCAGAGAGAGGTCGGAGGTTTGCGTCCAAGGAGATCAGGGTAGACAGAGGGATCAACTCTCTGGGCTGAAGGGATCAGAAGGGTTGCCCTTGGCTTGAAGAGGTGGAGGCATCGGACTTGGGAGATCGAAGGGAGATGGAGTCGGGGTCGAGGTCGCGGGTTCTTGTGCGATGAAGGACGTTTTTCTTGGGCTTGTAAGGCTCAACGGGATGGGAAAGGGTCGAGCATCAGGGAAGATCGGGAGGTTCAGATGGAGTTTGGGAGAGACGTCGGTCTTCTTGTTGGTTGCGACAGGGAAATGCAAAGGAAGAAGTCTCAGGCCCTGCTCCTCGCCATTTTAACGAGAGTACGAGCCTACGCGGGAGAAATTTTGCTCCCAAGCACGTGTGAGATGACGGAATCGGCGCCGCTCACAAAGGTATGGGGAAGGTACTATAGCAGACTGTGGCTGATTTGGCAAGATTCAGTAGAGTTCGACAGAGGCATAACAGATATTTGAGGTAAGATATTTTATATTTCTTTTATTTGATTTGATGATTTCGCTTTGGACTCTACTAGAGGTCAACAGTATTATATGCTTACTAAGTTGTATTATAACTCACCCCTATTACTGAGCAATCATACAATGGTATCATCCAACAAAATTTAAATAAGTGGACGAGAAGAAGACGTATACCATAGGCGCAACACTCCAAGAGAGATATTTATTTGAAATAGTTATTTTATTTTTCCTTTTAAAATACATTTGAAGTTTTAATATCTCTATTAATATAATGTAAATAATTTGTTGTTAGTAGATTTAGCAAACAAAAAAATAAATATCATCCAACCGCCTGTTAATGTCTCATTCATTCGAGTCTTTGGGCCAGGTCGTGACACAATATGCTGGACAAGAAAACAGTAATCAATTAGGCACATCAACCACAAAGTATGTTCCTTACCTTGTTCAGAATCAACTCCTCTAGCTCTTTCTTAAGGGTTATAAAGGTATATGCTAAATCTGGTTTCATGAAGAATTCAAGGTAGCCACCTAACATCTTTAAGTGTCCATCCTGTCAAAGAAACCACTTAATGAACAAAGCGTTTAAAAAGATGCACATAAAACCAATTGAGAAATAACAGAGAAAAGTCAACATACAAGCCCGCCCCTGCAAATGTTCCCTCCAAATAGCAGTAATACTGAATCAGAAATTGCAGTTGAATCCCTAAGAAATACGGAGTTCACCTTAACTTTCTCGTTAAAAACTAACCACGGGTAAGGAATCTTGGCCTCCTTTCCATTGACAGAGCTCTAAAAGAAGTGATGAAGCGTGTAAAATAACAATGACATTGTGAACTACTAGTTAATAATAGCATACAAAAACCAAGGTTAAACTTACAGAATAAAGCATGACTTGCCCATCCTCCATAGTCTTCAAAGCTATGGATCTCTCCTTGTTCTGCACAAGTGTTTGGGGATTTAGTCCATTCTCAAACATAAAACAATAATGGTTTATTGTCTCAATGGGTCTTCACTAATCAAGTATTTACATCATAGTCAAGTTTCTTAAGTTTATGAAAATACATGAAAGCATGTCTAAGCTCCACATAGATAGCGTCTCCCGGAAGAAATGGAAGAACATGTCGCAAGGGAAAACATCATAACCAGAATATGCCGATCAATTGGAGTGCAAGTGAGACAATACGATCAAAGTACAAGCAAAGTAAGAACTTACCACAACTGAACAAATTCCAGGAAAGAGGCCAGCACATATAACTGCCCGGACAAGGTTCTCATCACGAGACCAAATGTTGTATGACATCAAGTTCTCATCAACAAGACCAGCATCCTTAAGCAGAAAATGGAACTGCTTTCTAAGAGAATCAATTGCCTTCATAGTCTGAGCAGAAAGAAAGTTCTTCCAGCAGTAATCATATCCAGAATGATCCCTCTCAGCATCTTTCCAACCCTCATAGGCCCGAATAAGTGCAAGATGGTCACTGTAGTCCCGGCAAGAAAACTGAGACTTTGCAGAATCTGCAAGCTGCGTGAAAAGTCAAACTTATTATTTCTACCCTTCCCTAGGAAGATATAATGACATTTGACTTTAGATATGTCAAGAATGTGATTTCACATCATAAAGCATAAAAAAAATGTCTTCCTGCGGCTCAATAAATAAGCGAAAAAAGAAAGTAATAAGCTTAGATGATGCTTCAATTCTTCATATTGCGACTGCTCCATAAGAAGTAATACTAAAGGATGTCTTCTGACTAAACTTAATAAGAATAAGTTGTCCAGTGAAACAATTGTTTATAAGCAACGTTTTAAAATGTAAAATTGTAACTATAACCAAAATTATTATATATAATAAGATTAGTGCGGATGTTTCTTAAAGGCATCATTACCCAATACTCGAAATAATAAGGCAAGCTTTAAATAACAAAAATATTCTAGTCCCAAAAAAAAACCAACACAAAAACTCAAGCAACATATTAGGTGGATAAAAGAAAACTCATCCCAAGAAAAATGGATGACCCTTATAAACTTCATTGGTTAACCTGTATAAAAGTGAGAGTCCAAAAGGTTTTTGTTATATATATATATATATATATATATATATATTGGAGAGTGTAGCATTATCTTTATATGTAATGGGCCATAGATAAGATAAAGATTATGTGATAAGAAAGCAAGTTATGCTATGATCTATGTATGAAGATATAACTTCTATATGAGCATAGTTGTGCATGGAAAAAATGAGAATGTTAAGATGGTAGTATGAAAAAAAAAAAACTAGGAAAGACAAATGGAGAAATGATTATGTTAGAAAAATGATAAGAGTAGCATCCATTAAAGATAAGGTAGTAGAATATAGACTTATGTGGTTTAAACATGGACTACAACAGGTAGAAAATTATGCTCAAGGCTAATAAAAAGAATTAGTGATGATAGGAACTGAATGAGGTGGATAGAGCAAAAGTAACACGTAGAACTGGTGAATGAAAAATAAAAATTCATAAACAAAAACTAAAATAGTTTGTGTAAGGCTAATGATGATGATGGTGATGATGAATTCATCAATAACAAATGATGCAAATGTAACATCATGCTCATCTATGCATACATGATAACATGAGTAGAAACACAGAATGAGACATAATTTAGACATGAATTATAAGTGAATAAAAATTCTAGTAAATAAATCAAACAAAAAATTGTTGAGATATCCTAACAACTGCTTATATTTTCAACAAAATAGCCAGCTGTACAGAAGTTGTTCACTATTTAATGAAAAATCATCCATCTAAAGGTTATCAGATATAAAACTAGGAGAAAAAAAGAGAATCGGCAAGCTACCCAAGCAAAACAAAAATGACTTTGACCTTTCAAATGCCAGCCCAGTTCCGAAAAAAGCATCTTACTAGAGTGTCTTAAGCACTCGCAAAGACAGCATCATAACATTAAAAGCTTAGCATAATCAGGTTCAACATGAACAGTTAAATGACCATACAAGTTATGTTGAAAGACCAATCAAGTGTTTATCCAAGCCCAAGATATATTTAATACCATATGAAGGCTTATCTACAAGGTTAGGTGTTAAATTCAGAGAATTAGAGAGGAAAAAGACTTAATTTTATTGCACAAAATTATCCATATTTATAGATCTATCCAAGATAACTTAATAAAGAAACAAATAATTACAAAATCATGCATAATTGCTCTAATATAATCCTTCCTAAATCAACCAACAAAATATGGAAGGAGATCGGCGTGGTCTAGGTGAGCCTCCCATTGATTCACATCATAGCCATGGGATCAAAATGCCAAGGGACGGCTGGAATTTAACAGGTGAGTCTCCCACGGATTCCCAACCTAGTCGTGGGATCAAAATGCTAAGGACGACTAGAATTTAACACTCCCACTCAAGCTGGGGAATGCAGATTTGTCATTCCCAGCTTGGTAATCAGTCCCAAAAAGATAGAGTTATCGAGTCCCTTGATAAGAATATCTACAAGCTGATCTTTTGATGAGACATGATCGATACATATAAGACCAATGTCTAATTTCTCCTTTATGAAATGTCTGTCTACTTTTTTTGTGATTGGTCCTATCATGTTGAACCGGATTATGAGCTATCCTGATTGTTGACTATTGTCACAGTGTAGCTTCATGGGTCCTTCCTAATTACTCATTACATCTTCTAGAATCATCTTGATCCATAACAGCTCACATATTCCTAAGGGCATACCTCTGTATTTTGCTTTTGCACTAGACATTGCCACCACATTTTGTTTCTTGCTCTGCCATATAACAAGGTTTCTTCCAAGAAATGTACAGTATCCTAAGGTAGATTGTCTATCTACTAGTGATCCTGCATAATCTGCATCAATATATGCTTATGAGATTATTCCACATTCTCTTTTGAAAAGAATCACTTTACTTGGGTTCCCCTTAAGGTAATGTGTCTAAAGCTTGCATGTGAGTCTACTTTGGATTTTGCATGAACAGGCTGACCATGCTTATAGCAAATGCTATGTCTAGTCCGGTGTGGGAAAGGTAGATTAATTTCCCCCGCAAATCTCTGATAAGATCCTTTATCTACATTTGGATCCTTTTTAGCATCACCCAATTTGAGATCTGGTTCTATTGGTGTTGGTGCTAGTTTGTCAGTTTTTTTAAAAAGATCATTAATGTATTTTTATTGTGAAATAAAGATTACTTTGCTGGAGTGGGCCACTTCAATTCCAAGAAAATATTTTAATCTACCAAGATATTTGATCTCAAATTCCTTAGCAAGACATTTCTTTAAAATCACTTTCTCATTTTCATCATTCCCGATCAAGATGATATCATCCACAAAAACTAATAGAATTGTCACTTCCCCTGAGTCTAAGTGATTGAAGAATAATGTATGATCCCCTTGGCTCTGTCGATAACCATTAAGTAGCATAACTTCTAAGGGCCTGCATTTCATCTTTTATGACATTTTTATAATTTCATTAGATAAGACCTCAGAAATATCATTAAGAATATGAATATCATTCAGTGTAACAAGAAATTTTTTTTCTGAAGGTGAGAAGTTATGGAAGGATACAAAGTTGATTATAAGGTATAATGGAGAATTTTTTGGTTACCTTATGTTTACCTCAATTTCAGGAGACATCAGATTTTTGGATCTGCTTTAGAGAAAAATTTGGATTTGTACGCCTGGAATACACTTGCCCAAATCTCCTGTTATCCATAATAGCATTATTTTCAATTTTCCTGGCTTTGATTTTAGGTTTCTGTGGATTAAATTGAGGTGGAGCAAGAAGGTCAAGGGGAGCAAGTTTATTTTCCTCATCTTCCTCAATTTCAATCTCCCCTTAAAGTGAAATTTGGTAAAATAGGAATTTTATTGATCAAAGGTAACATCAACAGATACAAGAGTTTTCTTAGTGGAGGGATGATAACACTTATAACTTTTTAGGATAGATGAATATCCAACAAATATATGTTTGAGTGCTCTTGGATCTAATTTTCCTCTATTTTAACTATGAATGTGAACATAGACAGTGCACTCAAAAATTCTGGGTGTAAGGTTTTATGGGTTCGAAATTCGGGATAAAAAGATGATATAATATCCATTGGTGTTTTCAGTCCCAAAGTTTTTGATGGTGGTCGATTTATGAGTTTTGTGGCCGTCAGAAGGGTTACCCCCAATTGGATTTGGGTATATTGTGTTGGAATAAAAGTACACGGGTGGATGCTAGAAAGTGGTCATTTTTCCTTTCTGCAACCCCGATTTATTGTGAGGTGTAAATGCAAGAAGACTCATGAATGATACATTCTTTTCGAAAGTAGGACGATAGGGTTTGATTAAAATAATCTTTAGCATTGTCTGAAATAAATTTTTTTATTTTTACCCTGAATTGATTCTAAATCATGGTATGAACAATGGGAATGATAGTCTTAACCATCGATTAAAAAGGCGTTTGAGGCGGACGCCTCGAGGCACGCCTCGAATCGAGGCGGAGGTCGGGCGAACTGAGGCTTAAGCCTCGAACGTCCGGGCGAGGCTTACGCCTTTTTCCACGGAGGCGTATGCCTCAATACGCGAGGCGCCGAGGTGCATCGAGGCAGCTCCTCGAAAGGGAGAAAGTTACCTTCAAAGCCAACGAGCTCCCGTTGTTTCTTCTTATCAAAATGTCGTAACTTATGATCCGACAGGAAGGGAAAGTCGTCGAAGGAGCGCAGTCGAACTGCTACAAAGGAGCCAAAGAAGCGACGCGTGTAATCTCTACACCTCCTATGAAGCAACGAAGCCGAACAACAAGGACGAAAAGAGAAGATGAAAGGCAAACCCTAGACGCAGCTAAGTTATTATTGATTAACTTAATTAATATAATTTAAATATTAATAATTAAGCAAATTAATTAAATACTTAATAGTATAATTAGTGCATAAATTAATTGACTAATTATTAACATAATTATTAATTAAATATTAATATAATTAGCCTAGTTAATATAAATTAAAATATATATATTATTAAATATATAATTAATAGTATTAATAATAATTATTGAGTAGCATGTACCGCTCAGTACATGCTCGGTACCAAGCCAGTACCACTCGGTACTGAGCAAGTATATGCTCGGTACATGCTCGGTACTACTAGGTACACGCTCGGTACCACTAGGTACACGCTCAGTACCACTAGGTACACGCTCGGTACCAAGCCAGTACCACTAGGTAAATGCTCGATATTGCTCAGTACATGCTTGGTACCGAGCCAGTACCGCTCAGTACCGAGCGGTACATGCTCGGCACTGTTAATTACTTTATTTTTATCATTTTTTAGGCTTACGCCTCGATCCGCCTCGAGGCTTACGCCTCGCTTCGCTTAGCCAAAACGCCTCGATTCCCGATTTCGCCTTTTAAAACGTTGGTCTTAACATCGAATTTGTTTTAGGAGAAAGATCCAAGAGACTCGAGTGCCTCCATCAGTAAATGATACAAACCATCGGGCTTCTGAGATATTAGGAATTTTTTAGGGTCCCCACATATCAATATGAATAAGATAAAAGGGAGTATTACATCTCTCAAGTTTATTTGGAAAAAAACTCGTTTATGCTTGGCTAACTCACATGTATTACAATGAAAAGATTCATTTTCCAACTTATAAAAAAGTTTTTGGTACATATTTCTTAAGACATCAAAAGATGGATATCACAATCTAAAATGGTGAAGCCAAATAGTTGATTTTTTATTAAATAGGGATAGCATAAAATAGCCATTATTGATAATACTAGATTTATTTGGCTCTTCCAAGTAGTACAATCCATCTTTCTCCTTAGCAAGTCCAACCTTCTTATTCGATCTCTAATCCTAAAATAAGCAACAAGTAGGGTTAAATAAGACTTGACAATTATGATCACCAGTAAGTTCTTGTATGAAGATTAGGTTTGTGGATAATTGAGATACGTGCAGCACATAATTTAGAGTGAATGAGGGAGATAAGGGTATGTCTCATTGGCCTACTACTGTGGTAAGAGAACCATTAGCAATGATTATTTTTTCGTCACTTAGGCAAGGAGTATAATTTATGAAGTGGGTAGTGGAGTGTGTCATGTGATATGTAGCTCCTAATTCAATAATCCACAATCCTTTCAAACGATTTCTAGGTACTTAATCCAATGGATATAGAAAACTTACCTAAAAGTGCAAGAGAAGATGCAGGTTGTTTTTCAAGGGACATCAGAAGTTGTTTTAGTTTATCAATATCTTATTTATTAAGATCTCTGAAGCTGGACTGCATTTATGGGTTAGACTGACTTGTTTTAGTGTTGGCTTGTGATGTGCTCTTTTACAACTTCTTTGATTCCACTCCTTAATTGGAGGCTTTCCATGTATCTTCTAACATGTTGTATTTGTTTCTGGGTTAGACATTAAATGTTAAAATTTATTTGGAGAATCTTTTGCAACTGCATATGTAGTTTGTCGTAGTCTGAAGAAACTTTTCTACAAGATGCATATTAGCATTTTGATAGCAAATAACCAATATAAATCCAGAAAACTGATAGATTTCAGAAAAAAAAAAATATAGAGCAGGTTTTGCAAAAACTGTAGAAAAATATGAGAACATCACTTGAAATTCACTAGAGGACGAAGAAAAACAACAATATCTCTATTCCAGAGGAGGATCAATCTCTCCCAAATCTCTAGACGCCGCTAGAGCCCAAAGAAAACCTAGATCTAAGTGATCTCAAATTTCAGCCAAATTCAAGATGCCCTAACCCTAGGAAAACAAACTATTTAATGCATACAAATTCAAAAGGAAATCTCTAAACAATCCCTATATTCAATTTCTCTCCTCAACTTCCTCAAAAAACTTCCCAAACTACTTTACGTTGCTCTACGCGTCTAATCGGGTGTACAGGAGGCGGAAGATTTCTGCCTCTGTTAGCGCCTGGGTCGGTCCCGTGTGAACTGGATGGACCGGTCCAATTGACCAGTCTAATAATACTGCCCTCCCAAAGATCCACCTTGTCCGCAAGGTGGAAAGACGACACCCTCCTCCATTCCTTCTTACTCGCAAACGGTAATAACCTAAAGAGTTCGGTCCTTACACTTGTGCCCTGCCGTATGCCTCTCGTCACATCTGAAACAGATCCCCTTCGCCCTCTTCTCCCATAATTCTATTTCTGTGAGCTTTTTGAAGTTGTCCCTAGGTTTTCCTCTAGTAGTCTTCTCCTTCGAAGTCTCTCTAAGAGTACCCGTTGTTGGCTACTTGGGTGCCAAAAAGGTGGTGGTCATCTTGTACGAACCTACTAAGTTACTACCTCCAGTTTCTCTCTCCAAGTGCCTTTGATCCTCCACCAACTGAGCTAGTTTCATAGCCTCTCCCAAGTCACAAGGCCTCATTACTCTAACCGCTGATCGGATCTCTAGTGTCAGTCCCTTCATGAAATTTCTCTCTAGCCCTATTTCAGGAAGGCAGCCTAATCGTCTAGCAAGGTATTCGTATCTCTCCCAGTAAACCGCCATTGAACCCTCCTGTGTCAAGGCGAAGATTGCTTGTAGAAGTCTCTTCCCATGTCAGTTCGGAAACGTTCTACCAAAAAATCCTTGAACTCTTGCCAACTTCGTATAGGTCGTCGCATGTCCTTCCACTGATACCAAGACAAAGCCTTCCCTTCCAAACATAGGCCCGCCGCCGTCAGTCTTTCCTCCTCTGTCAACCCGTTAACGATGAAATATCTTTCTACCTTATAAATCCACCCGTGTGCATCCTCCCTCTCAAATATTGCCATCTTCAGTTTCCTCACCCTCGGGTCACACCTGTTTCCCCTAAATCTTCCATAACCCCCCATTCCTCGAAGAGATGGTGCTCCCCAATTGTCACGATCTTCCCTCTAGCAATCATACCCAAACCCTTTATCAAAATCCCCTCTTCTTCTTTCAAAATCAGCATCCCGACGATCGAAATCATCCCCTCTCCTTACAAATTCAACACCCATTCTTGCGTAACTAATGCTCATCTCCTCCGTAGAAAGTGGTTCTAGAGAAAGCATTCCATATTCTCCCTCCAAAATCTCCATTTCTAGATTTTCCCTTCCCCTAAACGTATTAGGGTTCTCATCTATTCCATGGATGTCGGTAGTTTCATTTGCTTCCGATGTCACTGGTTTGATTTTGACTTCGAGCAATTTCCTCAACATGTCTTCCACCATGGCGAACTTTTCATCCATCACTTCATTGACGGATGCAATTTGATTTTGAAAATCAGCCATTTTCTCCTCAAAATCTGCTTTGAGTTGCCCAAGTTCTCCCTCCAAAACTTTCATTTTCCTTCCGCCCATTGGTTCCCCTTCGATCGACGTGCTATGATACCAATTTGATAGGAAACGATCACTATAAATCCAAAAAACTACTGGGTTTTACGAAAAAAAAAAGCAGCTCTACTGTAGGTTTTGTCAAAACTGTAGGAAAGTATGAGAAAATCACTTAAAATTCACTAGAGGACGAAGAAAAACAGCAAGATACAATTGATCCTCTATTCGAGAGAAGGATCGATCTCTCCCAAATCTCTAGACGCCATTAGAGCCCAAAGAAAACCTAGATCTAAGTGATCTCAAATTTCAACCAAAATCAAGAAAACAAACTATTTAATGCATACAATTCAAAAGGAAATCTCTAAATAATCCCACATTCAATTTCCCTCCTAATCTTTCTCAAAAAAACTTCCTAAACTGCTCTACGCGTCCGATTGGGTGTACAGGAGGCGGAAGGTTTCCGCCTCTGTTAGCGCCTGGGCCGGTCCCGTGTGGACCGGCTAGACCGGTCCAATGGACCGGTCTAACTCATCCATCTCTTGATTGTTCTCAATTTTTCAAAGAACATCTCATTCTACGGTCAATTGGATTAAATTGGCAACTTCAAAAAGCTATTAAATAGCTCTTAGCATAAATCACTTGATTTTTTTTGCATGTAAACTCTCGAAACACGTAACATCATGAGTTTACGGGATGATGTTAAAAGTAATAAGAATTATTTTGTTATCATATTAATATAATCATTTAGGATTAATATTCATTAGAACTTTATAGTACTAAATTAATAAATTATGCTAGATTATATTTTTTTTCATGACATTTTCAAGCACTAAATCTCTATGCAATTAATCCTTCTTATGCCATATGATCTCTAGATCTTGATCTTGTGATGATTTCTTGATAGTCATCATGATTTGATACTTATTGTGCTTGATGCACTCAAACCCTTGATCTACTTTAATAATATGTAGCCCTTGATCTTGTGACGGAAAAATTTTCTAATCACCAAGTCTTCATGCATTTCATTCTCTTTGCGCTACATGAATCCCAGTCATCGATCTTGGAAATCATCATGATGTTCTATATCACTTTCATAGCATAGGGCCATATTTAATATACTATTAAATGGATGACTGAACTGAACATGATGCATATGCCTGTTGGGGTGGGCGTGGGAAGAAATAAATTTCATTATATTAGAGAGAAAAACTAACATTAACAGAGAATAGTAGGATTTATGTTACTCACATCCTTCTTGTCAAATGGGGTAAGGAATGGATCTCTAACACTTAGACCAGCAACGACAGTCAAAATGGGATCCAGGCATCTGAAAATAGCCCCAAAGATGAGCATCTTCCCAAGTTTTGGTTCAACTGGTAGAATTGCTAGGTGCCGTCCTGAGACAAGAGTAGAATTTAGCAATATGGGATTACAAGTTTCTAATCATTTGATAAAAAGTAATGTATACTAGATACGAGGAAACAAGTAGAAAGACCTAGAATGGTTAATTCCTGCTTCTCATCTAATGCACCGATAACTTTCAGATATTCAATAGCATTTTGGACCTAAAAAGCAAATCAAGTGGCAAGTGATGAATCATAACAGCTATCATGACCTCGAATATAATAAATAATCACATGAAAAAAAGTGTATAAATAATGGGAATTATAAATGACCAAATTGGCTCTGTTGTTTTAGTAGTATAATTGATATGCAAGAAAAATAGAGTTGACCATACAGATAATGCTTCGGGAGATTGCAAAGCCCTTGATAAGAACTCCGATATGCTTCCAAGCCTTAGGCTTTTGATTTGCAAACAAAGAGACTGTAATGGTGTCCTTAGAAGTTCTGGTAATTGGTAGTCTGCAAAAACGTCATACACACATTTTGGATACAGATGATAACATTCCCCGGGTTGCACACGACCAGCTCTTCCTCTTCTCTGCATCATCAATGAAGCAAAGCTACAGACAAAGCTATCACAAAATCTAAGCAAAGCTGCAATTTATGCCTTGAAAAGATGCATTAACCATAAACTAATTATTATAAAGGAAACCATGAAGAACGTTAGATTAATTACAAAACTAGTCCAGCGCCAGAAATACCTGTCGAGCAGAAGCCTTGGAAATCCATGTTGGAAGCAAACATGGGGTATTGTTTAACGCATCATACGATGTTTCTTTTGCCTTCCCACAATCAACAACAAAAACAACATCATTTATGGTGATACTTGTCTCAGCCATGTTTGTAGCAAGGACTATTTTTCTGGCTCCATTTTGTGGCTTATCAAATATTAATCTCTGTTTCCAAACAAAAATGCAAAACTATTCAGACAAAAATTTTGATTAGGATATATAGAATCATGGCATTGCAGAGAGTTGAATAATGATAGCTTCTATATGTTCCACAACTAGGAACAAAAAGGATTACCATCTACGAGGTGGTTGTATGATGTGAAACATATGCATGGAAACAAGAACTGCTTGGGGATTTTTAATATAAGATTATTAAAACTTTGCTAGTTATAGAATTAATGCTTACCCAAGTTAGGTTTTAAGAATTCTCAAGTCGAAATTATGTAAGGCATGCGGTTTCAACTAGATTAACGGGGCAATATCAAATTGACAACATATAAATAGAGAGTAATGTTATGGTGAGAAACAATAATCCATGGTTAACAAATATAACTCTTCACCTTGGGTCCCTCACTCACGCTCTTGATGGTGGAGCTTTAACGGAGGAAGATTGAGAGCAAATCGAGCGATGCCACTAGGAGACAAATGGCGCCCAAAGTGTAGTCCGTTGGAGAAGTAGCCGAAGGCGGGTAATCCACGGGTTGACTAGTTAGCATGATACTTCTGGACAGTGACTGGGGATATTCTGGGCAGCAATGGATCAATTCCGAATGGGCAGGACAGCAGTTTTCCTGGTTCAAAAGTTCGGGACAGCCACTAGAATCTTTCCAGAATTCTGGAATTAGTTCAGGACAGCAGCTGAACTTTTTCCTGGACAGCAATGGAGTTGTCTAGGATTTCTGGACAGCATGCATGTTCTGTCCAAGGATTTGGACAGCCCGTAGCAACTTTAGGAATGGGGAAAATCCATGAGGACGGGGCTTGGAGAAGGCAGTTAAGGCTGCGGGAGATTAGGTGTTTGATTGGAGAATTAATTTAGGGACAATTAATGGGGTGGGGCTACGGGAAGATTTAAATTCAGCTCCAAGTGGTTTTGGAGGGAGATTAATTTGAAATTTCAAATTAATTCATTAATGACAAGGAGCGTTAATTGAGGAGGTAATTGGGGCTGATTTGGTGGAGCTTTTAATTTAATTTGGGAGAGAGAAAAACCAATTAAAGGGGGCCGGCCACATGGAGAGAGGAGAGCACAATTGTCATAAGTAAAGTGGGGACCACAACTTTAATCAAAGATTTAATTAAAATCTGAATTGATTCTCAGATTTTTTTTTTTAAATAGGAAATTTCCAAATAGATGAGTAATCAATTGGGGGAGATTTGAATTTCAAATTTGTGTAACTCCTCTTAATTAATTTTCCAAATTAATATGGCTTAATTAGGAAATTCATTAAGAGAGGGGAATTCAAAATTCAAAGGGGAGAGCTAGAGGGGGCCGGCGGCAAGGGGGTCCAATGGGTGGCCGGCGGGTGGTGCTTGGGAATGTGGAGTTCGAATGGACTTAGAGGTGGTATTTCGGAGGTGGGGTGGTGGTGGAGATGTGGAAGAACGCCGGAAGTTGAAGATGGAGGAATGAAGAAACAAATACGATAAAAGTAAAAATAACGAACTCACAAAGAGATCGTAAGAACCGCGAATCTTGGACTCTTCCAAAGATTGACGGGTATTGCAAATCACCCTCCTCGGGCTTCCCTCATGAACTCACTAAGAGATCAAACAAGCACAAGCTTTTTTTCATTCAATAATTCATCATCTCATACAATGCATGAGGCCTCCTATAAATAGACCAAAATGAAACAAAAACTAAAAGACATAAATACCCTCGGGGCTATAATATCAAATGACCACCCATAAGGGTAAAACAGTAAAAATGAAAAATAAAATAAACAACTATATAAAATGACTCAAAATAAAACTCCTGCTCGTGGCCATCGATTTCTGGCATCTCCGATGGCACACGTGTCAAAATCGCTGACGATGTCCTCATCATTGTATGTACTCGGGTGGCGTGAGGATAGGATGCAGGACTGGGTTGTTAAGTGTATGGGTGTGCGTGTGAATTAACTTTTAAATGAAAGAGACCAGAGGCAAACCTACTACAATAAGAAAGCTTCTTTTATTTTATATATTCGTTTGAACAGCACATCAAGCTCGAAAACTACAGTTCAACATTGCCGGAGCTAGCTTGACAAGGCAACAGTGACAATTAATTGGAAACAGCTAATGTCTAATAAACATAACGTGGAACTTTAACGCTTGCATCCATCCAAAACTTTATCACTTGCATCCATGCAAAACAATGGGACGCCAAAACAAATGAGTATGCCTATGGTAAAAATCTTGCATTCACACAATTCTACATCTGTGATGTAGAACTAAATTGTGGAATAATAGACGGTCATACTCAAGTTCATTTTTCTTTTGGAATTCATTATATTCTTAGAATTATTATAATCGATTTCAGTAAGTTCTTGTGATTTATTAACAGTTTTTGGTCTAGAAATTCATAAATAGATTGTACTAATCATTTAATAGTTATTTCTTCTATTCATAAATATGAGAATTCTAAGCAAGCAAGGCAATTCAAAACATGAATAAAATTCTTATAATAGATGAAGAGAATCTTCATCTATTTAGGGACTTTGATCCTTGATCAAGAATTAAACCTGATAGAGATAATATCTTCCCATAAGTAGGAAGATTTCTTTCTGGTGCTTGTTTTCCTTCTTTCTTTTCTTCACTTATTTCTTCTTTTATATTTGTTTTGTTATTACCCAGATTTGTAACAATCAAGATTTCTGATTAAGTTAATTCAATAGGGTGCATGGATTTCTTAATATGTATTGAAGCCATTAATATTGCTTAGAGGATGAAGTGGGTGCAGGAAAACATTTCTAGATATAGAATAATTCCACCTTTAATTTTCTTAACATTGAATTTGCACCGATACCTACACAAATATACTCCAAAAGTTTGCACTAGAATCAATTCCTGCATTTGAATCTTAAAATAAATCCGAAAATCTAAAACTCAAATTATGCAAGAAAACATATTAAAACCAAAATTTAAAGGCATCTGAATCCATCCATGAATGTAAAACTAAAAAGATCGCACATGCCAAAGCAGTAAAATCAATAGAACAGATTGATATGTAATTCCGTAGAAACTATTTAATTACATGATAAATAAATAAGCATATCAAATGCATTTTTGGTTCATGGTTCCATAATTTATAAATTTATCAACAAAACCTTCTTCAAAGACTCAAATTACTTAAACATGATCTTAATTTGATTAATAACAACTACCTTCAAGCAAAACTAAAAGTTAAAACTCCATTTGTTTAGTTGAATACAGAGATATATAGTTAATCATGATTAATCTTTTTAACTATTTGGATTACTTTTTTAAGATAGGTTATGCATCCATCTAATATACACCTTCTATTTGTATCAAATCTAAATGGTTTGCTACTTATTAAAAGAAGAGTTTATGGAACCCAATAAACATAATTTTAAAGATTCGTTTATATTCTCCCGCTCTTATGATTTTTAGTCTATATGATGTGGATGAGAAGCAACAGACGCATCTACAAGAAAAATAGAGCATGGTTCTTGTGTTTGTTAGCCTTGGGTTTGTCTGCACTTAGTTCACTTAAGGAAGAGAGGAAAGAAAAAAACTTGCAATGAGTTTCTCGTAGAAAAGAAGGGGGCAAAGGAGAATCGAGCAAGGAGAAATAACTCTCACAAAACTTGGCATATCAATTAAATACACAACAGGTACTAATATCCTGAGGTTTTTGAAGGGCCCAAAAGATCTAGAATGGTGTTTTTTCAAAAACTTGGCATGAAAATATTCAGAACAAATTCAAACTAAACATGGTTTTCTTTGTCAACTCCTAAAATACCTTGATGAGCAATGTGAACCAACTTCTAATCATAAAAAATAAAAAATAAAATAAAATAAAAACAACTTCTAAGCATTCATTTTGTTAAGATGTAGGTATCTGAGAGTACTATGTAAAGAACGTAATGAATAGATGTACCTATTTGAGAGTACAATGTTAGTCTATGCAAAGAATGTATTGGTTAAAGTTCTCTTTTAATTCTTTTATGGTAAGGCTTGGCATGATGTGAACATCTAACAATCATACAAGAATTGAAAAAAGAAAGAAGAGAAATATGAGAATCCAATATGAAAATCACAAACTTTGTGCTACAAGCAAGCTTCTGGTGACAGGATCACGAGATAACTGACATTTTGAGGATGCCAAAACACCCAAAAAAAGGGAAGATACAGGGAAGAAGAAACAGGAAAGGAAGAAAAACAAGAAAAAGAACCATTACATTCATATACGCAGCTTCACCTACATATCAAAATACCCACTAACAATGTAACATGTGGCAGCTCACTAACGAACAAGAAAAAGACATCTCTTATTCATTTAACCTCACAAAAATAGCCACCTACAATCACCCTTTCCCCGCTTACTAGTCCTTAAGCGATACTGGTGGATTCCAGTGTAAAGGTAAGTTATTTGTGACCTCCTCATTGGCATGGCCCGCAACACTTTGTAACATGAATTAAGCATTAGCAACTAATACTCGCAGAGATCCATACGAATGAGCAAATTTGAACATATTTAAAAGCGTATAAAAGATCAAAAGGGCAAATAGAGGCTAGAAAAAGTCTGTAATTGCTGTCCACAAAAGGTTTGGACCGCAAAGCGGGATTTTGAATAGCAAAATTGTTGCTTGGAAGTGTGAAATTTCAAGTTCTAGCACAGTAAAATAGCAGGTATGTCCAAAAAATTAAGGGGAAAAAAAAAAGATATCTGATAAGGTAATGGATACATGAGACAGCATAAGTCCAAAAATTGCTCGACCCAGGACTAATATATAAATATAACAGCCGGAATTTCATCAGAAAAAAAAAAAAAAAAAGAGTATTCGCAAGTAAGAAAGGGCACAAAACAAATTCAACAAAGCATCAATTATTCTAGAGAATAAGTACAACAAAAAGAAACAAGTAAATAAAATAAGTAATTATTATAGAGATGGAGAGCATATTTTGTGGGCTCATTTGGTTTAGAAGTATTGAAAAAAAAGTGTGGAACATATTCTCGATTTTGTCAAGGATTTTATTGGGGCATGGAGCCCTTAGAAAGGTATCATGATTTTCAATGAAATAAATCATAATGCTTGTTTCCTCATTGAAGCTTCAAATCATGATTGGGGCTTCTTAGAAAATTTAATTGCAAACTCTCACAAAACTACATATGTAAACCTTAGATCTACGACCTCTGAGGTGGGTGGCGAACCTCCCAACCAATAGGTTGAGATGGGCTGCATGGGGGAGGAATAAAAGGGACAGGCATCTGATTCTAGAGTTAGAATTTTAGAGTTGGTGGTGGTGGGTATGCTGGATTTTATCAATGTAATGTTTCAATTCTCCAAATATCAAGAGCTCCAAAGTTCATAGCGCACTCTTCACACAACAAATCAACTTTGAAGTTAATTTATTCGCTCGGCCAGTCGCGGAATGAGTAGGAAACACCATAAGAACCCAATATCTCAATAGCACCTTTGTCTAAAATTTGGAATGAGACTGAAACACAGAATCAATCTAACTAGAAAATCATTCAAATTTTGATAAAAAAATAGCTTATGGAAGACAGTAAAAAGTTTATTACAAAAAGGACAAAAAGCATTTTGCTACTTCAATTACAATAGTTTATCATTGATGCCATTGTTTTTTATGCCAAATGATGAGAACAAGATAACATGAAACTCCTCTTCATTAAAAAGAGAATATGATTCTTGTTTTAGTAGGTCAGGCAATGTTGTGCATTCAACATTTTAGAGTCAAATTGATGCGGACATTAGTACGAAGATTTGGCACATCTATCAAAGGAGGCATCGTAAATCTACGGCTATAATTTAAATCTTCAATTATGAGTTATTTTTCTGAATTTTAGTTTTTATTTGATGTATTTCCTGTTTTACCCCTAGGTTGAATTATGTGAGTGTTGTGGCCCAAGGGCAATTTTGTATTTTGAGTTTTCTTATGTTGTGGCCTATATATAGGATCTTAAGCTATTGTAATAGGGAGAGATTATTGATATTAAAAATTTGTGTTCAACACTTATGTTCTTTTGAAAGGACGATAGTGAGATTCCTATGGGAAGGAATCGGAGTTTTCACCAGTCGCTGGATGGGTCCGGGCTCGTGACTTGAAGTCCCTTGGAGAAGGGCAAAGCATCACCCGTTAGTCTTCGGAAGAGTCCAAGGCTCGCGGTTTTTATTTTCTTTCTTTTGTTTTTGTTTTTGTTTCTTCTTATTGCCCCTCGTAGTCATATTCATTATCTTCCTACTTCCACCTTCACATCGTCTCCATCTCCACCTTGCCGCCGGTCCCTCACCCGTAAATCCTCCAAACCGCCGGCCATGGCTCCCTAGCCGCCGGCCTCATCCTTTCTCCTTTCTCCTTTCTCCTTTCTCCTTGGCTTTCCTAATTTGGGGTGCATGATATTAGGACTTAATGTGAAATTCAAATTGTTTAACATTTGAAATTCAAATTCCTTTCCTAATTTAGTTCACCTATTTTGGAAAGTGCTTAATTGAAATCAATTTGAATTTTAAATTCAAATTGGAGTTGATTTAATACTTTCCATTTTCGCAAAACTAAATTAGGAAGCCCAAATTGACTCCACAATTTGCTCCCCCATCCTATGCTAGCCGCCGGCCATACAAGGCTCAAAACCGCCGGCCCCACTTCAAGTCTTCCCTTTTGGATTTCTAAATTTAATTAATTGGGAATCAATTTTTAGGACCCAATTAATTAGAATCCGGAAATTCAAATCCTTTCTCTTTTGGCTTAATTTTATTTTAGGAAAGTACTTAATTTAAACTCATTTGAATTTCAAATTCAAATTGGATTTATGTCATTACTTTCCTAATTCCTAAAATCAAATTTAGAAGCCCTCAATCACCACATTCAATGCTCCCCTTATTCTCCTAAGCCACCGGCCCCTGTAAGAATAAATGGAATTTATTTCCTAATTTCATACTAAGCCTCTTTGGGAAATAATTCCTTTCTCTTGCCAACCGGAATTCTTTAAGCCCAAGCCTTCTCTCACTTTCCAAAATCTGTTGAGAGATCCCCCATAATCCCGTCAACCTCCTTACAGGTTTTCTGAATTGAAGTTTGGAAATAAAATCCCCTCCCTGGCCCGTATACTGACTCTCCTCTTCAAATCTCTTCCCAAATTCCTTGGATCTTGAGTATTCTACCGTCTAAGACTGCAACCAGAGGTTTCCAGCAGCTAGTACTGTTCTTCCAGCAACCTGAAGCTTCCAAGTAGTTGTTTTTTTACCACAGCAAATTGCTGTCCAGCAATTCCTGCTGTACTACTGTTGCTCCAGCACCATTAAAGGACCTCTCCTCGTCATACAATCCTTTCCAAAGTCAGAACAGTTGCTGTCCAAGGATTCCTGCAGCCCCAACGGTTATCCCAGCTTGCAAGAAGGCTGAATTTTAACAATCCAATAAGAAGAGCTGTTGTCCAAGACTTCTAAAACCCCAAAGCTGCTATTTAGACTTCTGTATTTGCTCTTCAAGACCCATAGAAGTCAAATCCCGTTCCCGTTCTACATCACAAATGGCAATAAATTTAAAGATCATTTGATATGAAAGACTAGATAAAATACTCTAGATGACCTAAGGAACTGGTATTAGTGACATTGTGAACTGTTCAATGCATTCCCTCTTAAAATGAGGAGCTAGCACAGGGTCCACAATCTGGCGGTTACATGCCAAATAACAAAAAAGATATTACAAATATGACTAGAGAGAAGAAATTTTAGGCACTTATTAGTTGTTTGGCTCTGTCAAGAGATGGCGATAATGCTAGTTAAAATGGAAGTCCAGAGTGGATGGTCTTCCATTGATAGAACATCCACAAAATGTACAAGATTCCAAAGGCTACTACTCTATTCTAAGTAAACGTGCTTACAAAGAATGCCCGTTAATGGTCTGACATTTCTAAGAATATTTGTGGCGATTAGATTCTCGAATTATTTAGAAAGTAAACCTTACAATTCCTATATTACATTCACATATTCTGAAACTACTGAAAAAAAACTTGCACCAGTACAAAATCATATTTGAGTATCACGGTAAGCCCTGGGACCTCAACCATGCTGCACATATGAAAACAAAAATGCAGAATAAGGAACTGAGAAGCAGCTTATGCGTGAAAAGGATAAAACCAAATAATTGCAGCTAATACATTTCTAAAAAGCAAAGAAGATTTACCTGCTCGGAGCTGGCCATGGACCCATGGCATGGGAGAATTAAAACCTTGGTAGGATCTCCAAGTAGTAGATGAGATTGCAGCTGTTCTTTGAGTGAATTAATGTCATCCCATCCAGTCATGAAAACCAAAATGGCACCTGGCCTTTCCTTTTGACATATATGGACTAAAACACTCTCTATTAGATTGAAACCAATTGAATCAGGGTTCCAGCAAGCTAGTGATTCACGAGTTCTAGAGCTGCAGTCTCTAAAATCAGCGGCTTCGAGTGCATCCTGTGTATTAGGATAAAGAAATAAGGCATTAAATTGAGAAGGTAAATCCAGTAAACTTACAACACGTATAGGAGAAGAAAACAAAATACTTCAACAGAAGTTGCAATTTGGCTCTTCCTTTTCCTAAGAGCTTGCTTTTGCATTTTCCAGCTTTTTTCTTGTCCATAATCATCAATTTGATTATAAGGAGTCAGCCTGTGTCCAATAATTTCAAGAACATTCTCCAAAAAGTGGGTCCGAACAGGATACGTAAAACCCTACAATATGAGGAACATAAAGAGCTGCTCAGAAGAATATAGTACAACAGTAGTCTGCATGTATAAAAGAATAACAAATGGGACATGAAAGTACTCTATATAAAAAATCATATTACTTGGCATAGAAATTTATTTCATGGTTTATTAGAAAGTGTTTGTCAAAGTAAAAAATCATATTCAAAACAAGCATCTACTTTAAAAGAATATATAAATTGATCAACTTATGGGTAAAAGATACAATAAATTCAAAAGCACAAAAGTGATATTTAGTTACTATATGTTCATCCAGCAATTTCTACTTTATCGAGCATTTCAATTGAAAAATCAATAAAATGAAGAAAATCATAGGGTGCTGCACTTTGCAATACAAAATCAATAAAAGTTACTGCATAAAAAATGAGGAATTTAACGATAAGATCCAATCCATCAAAAAGAAGAAAAACACCCCAACAATCAATGTTACACTGAATTGTTCCAGTACAAAATGAAGTAAATAGTCATACAATAAAGATGGTTAAAGATATATTATTCAAATGAAGCTAACTTACAGGTATATGCATCATGGGAGAGCCAGAAAAGTATGAAGAGAAAAGCTCAGCATTCAGAGTTGCACTCATCAAAATCAACTTAAGCTCTGGCCTATGAAGCAGTAGGTCTTTCAAGACGACAAGGAGAAAATCTGGCATCAAGACAGAATAGCATTTAATGTCAACAGTTCAACATACAGTATGTTCAATCAACAGTTTACCTTCATTCATTCCACGTTCATGAATCTCATCTACAAAAACATGGGTAACACCTTTCAAATTTCGGTCAACAAGCAATCTTCTCAATAAAATTCCTGTTGTACAGAAAAGAAGGCGAGTATCCCTCCCTTTAATACCTTCTAGTCGAACCTTATAACCAACCTACAAAAATGGCATATTAATTGCTGCATACATGCATATATATATATATATATATATATATATATTACTAATATTTATTTATGCTGGTTTCACGGAAAAACATTGCGGAGAAATAAAAGCTTCAAGATATCAAGAAAAAGAACATCTTACAGATTCACCCAAATTTTCCCCTCTTTCCGCAGCGACTCTTTCAGCTACAGCCATGGCAGATATTCGTCTAGGCTGAGTGCAAATGATACTACAAGTTGCACCATGACCATTATCAATCTCAGATTCTAGAATATACTGAGGTAGCTGTGTTGTCTTACCACATCCTGTCTCACCTGAAATGACAACCACCTGCCAAATTGAAAAAGGTTTTACCTCCTGAATTCGCTAAATAAATCTGGCCAAAATGGTTGACTTTCATTCATTCATTGATGATATATCTGCATTTATTTTAAGATCTTTCTTTCTTTTTTTTTTAAGGGGAGCAAATTTCACGATCTATGATTTTTTTGAGCTAGTTTTCATTTTACATCAAATTCTATAACTGAATTTGAATATCTGCAGCAATTGCATAATTTATGGTGGAAATCCAACAGTTTTTGGACTCATCTATCTTCTTTCATAACATGTGGAGCTTTATGATAACTAAATACTTCTTATTCTTATTGCTCCTTTTTTTGACTTGGCATAAAAATGGCAGTGTCTACCTGTTATATTATTTATGCATTTGCTATCAAGTAGTGTAAATTGTGGTTGTAATGCTTCCAATCAACATCAAGCATGTGGTTGTTCTTTTTCATATATGCCTCGTTTTTCTTGCTACATGTGTTGTTCCTACTATCAAAACACCTTTTATAATTTTATTTTGCTGCATGATATTCACATTTTATTTTTCTATCAAGCAGTTATATGTTTGTACCTCCCGATTAAGTATGCATATTAAATTTTGCTATTTCCATTTTTGCAATAATTGATGTTTGATATAAGTGCTTTCTAAGTGCTAAGCCCAATGTGATGCACAAAAGGAGGCAACGCTTTACAAGTCAGAGCATTCGTGACATGTATATCTTGTATGAAGATATTATGTGTATGCAGTGGTGGAAAAATTTTGTTGTCCTCAACGGTTTGCATAATTTGTGATCGAGCACGACATAGAAAATAATATATTATCCTTACAGACAAAAATATTATTTATCTATCAACTCAATAACAAAATTTACAATTTGATTTTTAGCGAAGATTTTCTCCTATTCAATATTTGATTTAATATGATTAATTTTTTTATGAGATACAGATGCCCCCCCAACCCCCCATAAAGGCAAGTTCCTGTAGTTAATTACATCTCAAGTATTTTTAATTTGAGAAAACTTGTAATTAAACTAGTGGTTTCCTCTTTTTTTTTTTAGTAATCAAAATATTGGCTAATATTTTCATTTTTGAGATTTATGAAATTCTTGTTTAAAGATTTAATCTTTAGGAATTTCAAGGGAGGAATGATACACTTGAAATCAGAATTGGAATGGAAGCCAAATGAATGAAATGTAGGAGTACTTGATCGTGAGAAGACTTAGAGGTACTCAAACTATTCTATATTGAGCTTTAAATTTTAGCATCAATTTTTTTTTTTTAATTTGACAATTTTGATTTAGAATGTTGGGGTTTATATTCTAACAACACATTTTAGAGAAAATGCACAAAAAGTGAGGGCTTCCTAAGTGAACAACGAGCTCGAACTCTATAACTAAAGTGAGGACTAATGAGGGATAATGCGTCGAACATAAGTCTAACGGAGTGCAAAGTATTTACAAATTACACCTTACCTAATGAATAGCCAGCCTGACCTCTAGATTTATTGCACTGCTGGAAAATCTCTCCCCCTCAAATTTTAAAGAGAGGAATTTTTTTCTCTAAGTAGAGGAAAAAGAGAGAATGAGGGTAAAAAGAGGTGTTTGAGATGGAGAATGAGGTGGTTAGAAAAAGAGATTATGAATTTTGTTCTTTCTAAAGAAAAATTTTTTTTCTAGAGAGAATTTTCTCTCTAGGTTTAGAAAGAGCAAGTGAGATATAAAGGGACTTTTTGACATAGAGGATGTAGGAAGTGGAGAGGAGGCTTTTTTGTGAAGGGAGGATGTGGTTTGAGGGGTATGGAGAGAGAAATTAAAATTTTAGGTTAGGATTAGGGTTTCTTTTAGAGAAAGAAGAAGAAGGAAGAAGAAGGAAGAAGAAGATGAGGAAGGAGAAGAAGAAGAAAAAAAAGAGAAAGAATGGAGAGGGAAGAAGAAATGGAGGAAGGAATAAGAAGAAAGAAAGTAGAAAATGGAGTTGGAGGGAGGAGGGAAGAAGAAGAAGAAGTTAATCTAGGTGTTGTCGGCAACAAGAGTGGCCGGCGATGACGGAAGCTTCACGTGAGTGAGAGAGAGCTGAGTTAAGGAGAGAGGGGGTCAGTTTGGGCGCGTGCATGAGTTTGGCGTGAGCGTATGTGAGAGAGAGAGGTAATGAGTGGATGGGAGGTTTATTAGGGAATTATGTTATTTAGTCTTTTTTCCTCACTTTTTTATTATTTTTTTTAAATTACTATTTGTACTTTATTTTTAAAAAAATGATATGATTTTTTTTAATTAATCGTGCCATGACTCAATTTCCATGTTGTCATCGTTCATGCAAGTCAATGCTGCCTTGATCCGCACACGCAAAATTTTTGTCGATCAACAACCTGGTCATTATGAGTATCGATCTAAGCTGTTTCAACTATTCCAAACGCCCTAGCACTATCCATTTTAGCGATTTATATTTTGGGTCGACACGTGTCGAGTGGGTTTCGCACGGCGTTGCGCTATTTCTCTTTAAAAACTCAACATGCATGATCAACTCAACTCCGACACTTAGTATTGATGTCAACATATTATAACATTAAGAGGAATGATCCAACTTGGAAGTATGCAAATGTAATTAAGTAAAATATTTTCTCACATATGGTACACAAACACACCTATGTATATCTTGAGCTAATGAGCATCTTAATGATCCTTTTAGAACATCCAAAAGAAGTAATATAACTAAATGCAATAAGGTTCCTTCAAATGTAAAGGAAAAGTTGTTTGCATATCAAGAATGAAAATAAAAATGAAACAAAATTCATGTCTAGCATGAAAAAATTGAAACAAATTTTATATATGAAACATGGTGAAAGTGTGCTAGAGAATAATGAAAATTAGATATTTCAATGTCCGTACATAATGGAAACAGATCATTGGAATTAAATTTTGGAATGGAAAGTATCAATGATAGTAGTGGGTTAAAGTTCTCTAAGATGAAAAGCTGTATGGATCATTTCACATGTATAAAATCTTAAAAAAGAAGTTGCAAAAAAAAAAACATGAGGCAAATTTGGATCAAAGAGAAGTTAAATAACAGATTTAGGGATAAAAGCATAGCTACATGGTTCTGTTAAGCTGACATTCATTTCAAAACAGTGAAATTGAACAATTTTGAACATATGGTAGAGCCTATTGCGCAAAATGCATTGGGTCTTAGTCCTACGTCCTATCATGAGTTGAGAGTCCCTATACTTGAAAAAAAAATAGAGGCAAATAAGAAGGATGAGAATAAGCACAAAAAGATCTAGCAAGAGAAGGTTGCACTCTTATGTCAGATGAGACGAATGGACTGCAAAAATGAACAAAATTAAATTTCTTAGTTAATTTGCCTTCAAGCATGACATTTATGGAATCAATTACTGCATCTAAATATTTGAAGATAGCTTTGAAGTTCTTTGATGCACAAATTGAAATAATTGGAGTATAAAATGTGGTGCAAGTGGTTATAGACAATCGCTCTAGTTATGTTCTTCTTTGTTAGTAATTTAGGCTATTTTATTTCAATATAAATTTAATTTTTCATTACATTGTGAATATATCTTAATTCTTGAAGGTGAAATGCCTATGGATAAGAGGACACATATATTAGGCCTCATGTGTAGCCCATAGCAAAAAATCTAATGCTGGAGGATTTTGGAAATACTGATCAAGTAAACAATTATTTTGAAAGCCATGGAGTTATCTAACTTTTAAAACATAATTTCTAGCTAAATCAAATTTCATTGTGCAAATTCAAAAAATAAATTTGTTCGAGACATAAGCTGACTCTAGACAACCAGCATATGCTTAAGCAAATCTCAAGGCAAGACAAGAAAAAACTATTTCAAAATAAAAGATGGCCTGGAATAGTGATTAAGTTGCCTCTAATATGTTCTGGAAGTCTCAAGTTCAAATCATTTAAAAAACTTTTTTTAAATGCAAAGATAAGGTTGCCTACATCCCTTATCTAGAACCAATAGCTAGAGCAATATGTACTTGGTACACCTTATTTGAAGTATTCAATATGAAAAACTTCTCAACACTTCCACACATTTTCCTTTCGGAATACAAAGCATCCTAGATCCTACCCTAATTGCTCAAGTTCGGATCATTTTAGAATATTTCCTATATTTTTTCATAATTATCCTATTACATCAAGGCTGCCACTAAGGATTTCGTGCCTGATGATTGAAAAAATATTACAACATTCAACCCTGAAAATTCAACCTTGATGTCAAGTATGGCAATTTAAATCACAAGAAAATTATAATTAAGAAAAATCAAGATTTTCTTACAAATTCATACAAAAGTAACAATCCTACTAACAAATATTCAAACATCGTAAGGAGCTAAAGAATTCGGGATAAACCTGATTTCGAGAAATGGCCTGCAACAATGCCTCTTTTTCTTTGTAAGATGGGAGACTTTTACGAAATTCAAGCATCTTTAGACCCTCTGGAGATTCCTATGAAAAAAAATAATGCAAAGATACTCTCAGAAGGAAGTCAAAATAAATAGACTGGAACTACTTAACAAGTTGCTTATGGACATTAGGATAGTATCGCAAAGCCTCATGCAAGCAGGAAGCACCAAATAATTAAAAACTATATCAGAAAAATATGTGAAGCCAACTTATGCCTCCCTGTACCATATTTTCAAATACATGAAACCAACTAATCACTCAAAAAGGTTCATGTTAAACCGGTCCTTAGTGGACCGGTCCAGCCGGCCACTTCTAAGGGACCGGTTCACATGTACAGGAGAAGGGGGCAGCGCCAAGAAGGAGAGAGAGGGAATGGGCGGGGTCCACTAGAGTTCAAATTCAAATTTGGGAGCCAAAGGAGGGGGCGGCAAGGGCTATTAGGTCTTTTTGCTTTTTGTTTTAATTATGTGCCTTAAGTATGAGGGGGAGATTAGGGTTAGGGTTATGTTTTGATTATTGTGTTCTTGAGAGAGTTTTTCTTTTTGGTGTCTTGGGCCTTAGCTTTGTCTAAGGGTTGTGAGAGAATGATCCTCCTCTCGAATAGATGATCAATTGTATCTTGTTGCTCTTTGTTCCGTAGATTTTCTTCTATAAAACTATTGTTTTGGTGAGATTTCTCCTCAGATTTTGTGAGTTTGTTCGTTGATTTTGTCTCTATTAATAGGAGTACTTGAGTTTAAAAGTTGATCGAGCCTTCGATTTATATCAGTTGAGGTTAGCAGTTCCAAGAGTGGGTTCATCATGTTGTTGCCACCAAAAATGGTTGTGGACTAGCACGTCACGGCCCATGCCAAAAGCTAAAAAAATCCTGAGAGAGAACTCAAGTAACGGTTGTGTCAGTTCCCAAAAAATTTACTCATGATAGGTTACGAAGTTGTCCGGTTCCCAAAAATTTTACTTATGATAGGTTACGAAGTTGTCATGTGCAGCAAGCCACGCTCTGTTTTGCTCTGTTTTGCTAGTCGCAAAACATGCAACAAGCTTAAGCATGAACGATTAAACGATCACGCAAACTATGCAACTAGCCCAAATGTTACCTATTAAACAATGGGGCCCAACTAATGGGCCCAACATCATTTCTAAAGCAACACCCACCCTTTAATTCTCCCCATCTAAATTGATCTTGCATCAAAGTTTTACAAGACTTCCTCCCCATTCCCTCTATAAATAAATGCCAGGAAAAGCACATACCAAAAAGAAAGAAGCCCCTCTCCCCTCTCAATGATGTGGTAGCACAAGGGACACTTCCTTGTCATATAATATATAATTGAGCTTAAAGTTAATGAAATAATTACCACCAACCCCCAAAAGAAAAAATTTAGATAGTACATATGGAAAAAAATCCAATAATCACTTTGCTTAGTAGGTTACCATAAGATGTAAGAATTGAAGAGCATGATGTAATACTCAAATTAAAATTTAATAGAGAAAAGAACAAAAAAATATAGAGAAAAGAAGAACGAAAAAGGAAGAAAAAAGAACAAAAAAGAAAGAAGTAAAGAAGAAAGAAAGAAAGAAGAAGATGGGAAGAAGGGTAGGAGAACAAGAAAAGTGAGAGGAAAAAAAAAAGAGAAATAAAGATGAAGATGAGGGTTCATTTTTTATAAGAATCATATATTTTCTTCCACAAATTGAATTTGAATTCAAATTTATAAGATTGAAGGTTTGAATGAAGAGAAATTATTTTAAGGTAAACTAATATTGGATGGCAATTAATTTAGCTTCGATGTGGCAAATTAGAAATTTCTCTTAAATGAAGAAAACTGTTATTATCCAGATGTTTTTTAACGTACATGATATTGAGGTGATAGAAATCATGAACTTAGTCCCAAAAAAGATACTATAATTCAGGTGAATACTCAAACACTAATCTAAGGAGCAAATTACTCTTATAGACCTAATCTTTGATGATTTCCATAATTTCATGAAGCTACTATGTGCATGCAAGTAAATATTATTCATATTGAGCATGACATGATATAACAAGTCTAATGAATTTTATGGGATCACCTACTTAAAAAAATTTGTCATAATTATTCTACAAGTTTTATGCTGGTTGTTAACTACCTAACGCAATCCTTCACTTTTCTAATCTAAGGTTTGGGACCTAGCAACAGTTGTGTTAACCTTAAATAGGTGATCTATGTTAAGAAAGGTAGAGGTGGATGATGGGGACCTCAGTTGGAAAGTCTACCGTCGACGTGGCCGTAGATCTACGGCCACGATGTACCCGATGTATTTTTGATTTCAGCATGATCGTTTTATTTGATGTAATTTTTATTTCTACACTTTTCCCTTTTTTACCCTTGCTTGAGGGATTGAGTCTTGTAGCCCCTCGAGGGTATTTTAGTCTTTTATTTTTATGACATTGTAATGGGCTATTTATAGCCTCCTTCTTGTATTTTCATGGTTAATGAATGAATGACAAAGAATTTTCTGCATTATTTCTTCTTCTTGGAGCTTTTGTTATGGCTTGAGAGAGAGAGAGTTTGAGAGCTTGGTGGAGCCTAGGAGAGGCCACCCGTCGTACCCAACAGTCACCACCGGTGGCTCTTGGTTTCTCCTCCCTTTTCCCTACCTTCTTGTGCTTACCGCCGGCCAACTTCCCCTCCTTACCCGAGGCCACACCCTGTCAAATCCCCACCTCCATAGCCCCACCCGAACCCCTCCTAGGTTCTCCTACCATCCCCGGATTCCTCAAAACCACCGGCCAACTCCCTTTAGCCGCCGACTCTTCCTTGCCGCCGACCACCTCAACCCTCATCCCCACTTTTATTTTGTTTCCTATTTTGGTTTTATATATTTTGGAATACATTTTGAATTCAAACTTCAAATATTTGAAATTCAAAATATTTCCTAATATACCAATCCTATTTTAGGAAAATCATTTATTGGGCTCCTATTTGAATTTTGATTAAGAGAGGAATAAATCAATTCTTCCCAATCTTAAGAAATTCAATTAGGAAGTTTACTCATTCTATAATTTTCCCTCCCAGCACCCTTGCATGCCGCCGGCCCATAACTCTCCTTCATCAACTCCTTTTCAAATTGTTTCCTAAAATCCATTCTTACTTTAGGAAATAATTTCTAATTCTTCAAACCCCCTCTGAGCCGTAACCCCCTAATAATTATTCACTAATTTGCTTTCCTAAAACCAAAGCTTGGTCTCAGGAAATCAAAGTCCCGCTCCTCAATCCCGCCGGCCCTCTCCTCTACTACCCGCATTCTCCCCTCCCTCTCACAGCTCCTTCCCACCAGCAAAGCACTTGAGATTCACGTCATTCCCCTTGCTCCCCTCTAGTCCATCCCTTCCAGACATTGAAGGCCAGTTTTCTTCTCAGATTTTTAAGGGGAAATTCAGAAAAATTTCAGATTCCTTGAGGGAGATCCTGAATACAATTTCAGATTTTGGAATCAACACTTGGGAGGTACGTGGGATTTCTACGACGTCTCTCCGTGAAGGTGATCTTTTCTCCTTCTTGATTCTTTTACTTTCGAATTCAGAATTCTTCATGAGAATTTGTTCAAAGCAAGAGATTGTGTCCCTTTGTTGCCATCCGCTAGTATTCGTAGGATTTGCTACTTCTTGGCTTTTGGATCTCGTTGTTAAACTAGGATTATGTTGAATACTATCCTACTTGCATTACTTTAACTTTCCTACGTGTTTTGATTCCGTTTAGCATTTTGTGTAGTTTGGCCTAAGCGAAAGTGACCGTTTATTAGTTTTATTTTGTGGTTTTTAATCACTTATAACAAAATCTAAAATTGATCTTTAAATATTTCGTGCAAGTTCCTAAATCATACGTGTAGTCCTGCATCAGTAGATCTAAAAAGACTTGGTTAGAAAGTATTAGAAATGATCTTTTTTATTAGTTTTAGACTATTAATAGGACAAAATTGAGAGAAAGAATTCATGTCGCCAATCCCACATAGTGGTATAAAAGCTTAATGTTGTTGTTGTAATACCTATTTAAAGAAATTTAAGATATTTTTAATCAAAAATATTTAACATCTATTTAAGTGCATAAATGTCAACTTTTGCATATCCTATATACACTTGAAACATGATAAATAGATTAATAGATAACAAGTAAATATCATAATTAAGCAAATTTTAAATATTAATGATAATGACATTAAATTGAAATAAGTTAATGAAAGGTCATGTTATGTTGGATAGGTTGAAAAGGGAGACAATTTCCAGCAAGATGAGCCTCAATGGGGAACAAGAGAAATTCCTAACTCTCAATCCTAGAAAGTTGATATAGCACGATTCAATTTTGAGATCGAAGAACCATTTAAAGTGATTTAGGGCTGATGGGTCAAACAATTGACAAATGATATAAATGTGCCAAAATTTGATAGGCATTATATAACATTTCTAAGAAATTAACTAAAATGAAAACAAAAATGAAAGTCAAGCAAGTAATTGATAAATAAAATGCACTTCATTATTTAAAACTTATAATATGCATTTCATGTTCATATAGATATGCACAATTATTGCTTAAAATTAAGTCTCTTATTTAATTAAATGTCAGAAAGTTTTTCTTTAAAGTTTATAACTACCTAAATTAGTAATATTTATAATAAAAAATGCTTATGTTAGTTCAAAGAATCAGCATGCAGTAAACATCAAATGCAACACTTGATAGAAATGAATAGAAAATAAAGAATTTTAATCCGACTCTGAATAATTATGATAAGTCTACAACAACAACAAGTCTTTATCCCACTATGTGAGGTCGGCTACATTAATCATTTTTCTATATTGTCCTATTAAAAGTCAAATTCTCATTTAAATCTAATACAGAAAGGTCATTTCTAATATTTTCCAACTAAGTCTTTTTAAGTCTATCTCTACCTTTCTTAACATAAATCAAATCTAATACATCTACTATCCTTACGGGGTAATCAGAAGGCCGCCGTTTTATGTGCCCAAACAATCTAAGGCGACTCTCTCTAATATTTTCTTCCACTGGAACTACTCTAACTTTGCACATATATGCTCCTTATCTTCCACTGGATCTACTCTAACATTTTCACGTATATGCTAATTTTGTATGACTGGTGCTACTCTAACATTTTTCACGTTTATGCTAATTTCATATGAAATGAGCATATCCGTGAAAAAGTTAGAGTAGCTTCAATGGAAGATAAGATTAGAGAGAGTCACCTTAGATTGTTTAGTCACATAAAATGGTGGCCTTCCAATGACCCAATTAGGAAAGTAGATATACTAGATTTGGCTTATGTTAAGAAAGATAGAGGTAGACCTAAAAAAACTTGGTTAGAAAATATTAGAAATGACCTTTATTTATTAGATTTAAATGAGAATATGACTCTTAATAGGACACGATGGAGAAAATGATAAGTCTAACATTAAAAAAAATGATGATGATAATTTATTATGATGAATATAATTCATAATAGGACACAATGGAGAAAAAGGATAAGTCTAACATTAAAAAAATGACAATGATAATTTATTATGATGATTATAATTCATAACAGTTAAAAATCTTCCACATAATTGAAAACATCTGAATAATTATTTCCGACTTAGTGTGTTAATTCATACATGCAAGGACCTAGGGTGGCGCTAGTGCTTGGAGCCTTAGACAGTCATATCATCTTGAGGATGCCTGGCACTTACACAACACCGCTCCATACAACATACCCTCCTGAACACAAAATTTTACAATTTAGACTAATAGAACCAATGTCAAAATTCCAGCTTTTCCCATCAATGTCAAAATTCCATGTCAAACATATAGGATTAACTATATGGTGAGCTGTAGTGCTTATGAATACAAGAAGCAAATCTTATTCTGCATTCTTTGACTAGATGGTTTACCAAATAAGCATGATCAAGCAGTGTAACCTCGCATGAAATTATGAAAGTGTATAGCACGGTTCACAACTGAACAGATTTCTGATGTGTTTCAAAATTTTATAAGCTAGTCAATGTGGTTCTGTTCAGGAGATCAACATACGCAAGCTGCATTTCTAGCCCATTCAATTCAAGGATAATTAGAAGTTCCCAGGGCTCAAAACAAACTTAAACATAACAGTACAACTTCCTAACTGGTCAAAAAGCACGTGGAATGGAATCATGATTCATCATTTGGAAATTCCAATTCTAATAATTTGCCTTTTCAATACAACAACAACATCAAGCTTTTATCCCACCCTACGTGGGGTCAACAACATGAATCTTTTTCTCCATTGTGTTATGTTAAGAGTCAAATTCTCATTTAAATTTAATAAAAAATGTAATTTATAATACTTTCAAACCAAGTGTTTTTAGATCTTCCTCTCCCTTTATTCAAGATCAAATCTAATACATCTACACTACTAATCAGGTCATCGAAAGGCCGACATTTTATGTGAACAAACCATCTAAGACGACACTCTAATTTTATCCACCACTGGAGCAACTCCAACCTTTTCACTTATATAACTTGCCTTTCAGTAAAGACACAAAATACACTATCACCGTTCACAATTTGTGAAAAATGACAATAAAAAGGGCTACTCAAATGCAAGCTAATAAAAACAAAGGTAAAAATTAGAAATTAACAAACACGTATCAAGCATTAAATCAAATGTTTCGCACAAACAATACTTCAACGGACCATGCTGTGACAAACATCAAATAGCAGGAAATCCAGCATAATTACCACAATTGCAGATTAAACAAAATAAGTGGAGTTGATTAGATTCAAACCTGCCAAGCAGCTTGCTGGTTTCGTAGCTGTAAGCTCCTCCGCCTTAGCATCTTTTCCATCACAATTGAGGTCGACGTTTGGGTATCCTGCTGCTCAAAGAAGCCATCATCCATAGAAAAACTATCAGCGCTGCTAGACCTAGAAAAGCTACTGCTTGGGAAGCTTTCTGGATTAGCTCTCTTTCGAGTAAGATAGTCTGTAAGCAAAGACTCCACTTCCCTTTGCAACCCAATAGGAATTGACACCTGATGCATACTCACATCAGCAACCATAACAAATCAAGCATCACGTTCTAAAAGTTAAGGTGGGGAGTTCATCAACCATCAAATATAGCAATGATTCAAACAACAAAACTTCAAGCACATGTATGCTCTTAGAAAAGTTCTCATGGAAAAACCAGCGGTAAAAGAACATTCCACATTTGTTCCAATTTAAGATGAAAAAAAGTTTAAAAGGTTCTGCCAAACCAAACTCCATGAACCATATACAAGGATGTGATTAACAGAATAAGAAAAGATGGTTGACCATACCTCCCTTTGTGGGCGCTTATCATCGAGATCTGGTCGGTAATTGGGCAATGGAAGCTTGCTAAAGACAACAACCTTTGCATACTGACGACTACCACGTACGCATGTTTAAAATTACAAGCAAAGAATATCTACATTAGACTGACATTTGCAATAGGCTGTAACCAAACACATAAAATACTAAATATACCTATGCAATCCCATTCTTTCAGCTACAGCTGCAATATGCTCGTAGTCACGCCTGTCTTTCCTTTCCCTGGATACTAACTCTTGCTCAGACTCATTACGGAGAAGCATACTGAATTTCCATTTCCACTCATCAACATTGTCTAAAGTAGAAGTTCCCTGGAAAACAATAAAAAAGCGTGAAAATAGAAGAAAACTTAAATAAAAATATACAAATACAACACAAGCAAGTAGCATTGTTACTTGTTAGTTTCCATGAGACTGAGAAAATGTACAATGATAACAAAAAGAAGCCATCATACATGCATAAGGAGAAACACCAGGTAACGCAACTTACCTCATATACCTGGATAAGAATTAAAGTGCATAAAATGGGTAAAACCAATGAAGTTTTAGCCACTACAGAATCTAGGGAGGGTTGATGTGCACAATCTTACGCCAGCACTGAAGGGTGTTTGTTTTTAAAATTCAAAAATATGACTTCCAATTCACTAACGGAGGTAACCTAACTACTGCCTCAGACCCACACTCTTTGAAACACTAAGGTGCTTAGGATCTCTTAATTGCATAAGAGAAGAATATCAGCTAAGAATGAACAAAGAAAGACTTATAAAATAAAAACTGGCAATAACAAAGCATACATAAACGATAAGTATGCACTTCATAATACTGTTATCTCTTCACAGCATTCAAAGATTGAACCTCCATAAAAATTCTAAATGCAGGTTTTATAATTATGTTCTCATTCACGGAATAAATAATTTCTTTTCCGCATGGACCACAGCATAAATAACTCCTCAAACTATATAAGAAACTTCAATAGTACTGCAGGATCAAAAATTGTCAATATATTTCCTGCAAGAAAGAATGTGTATTTCCTTTAGTATTGCCTGTGCCCCTGCTTTCCTTTTTTTTATATGAAATGCAAATTGCATACAAAACTAAAAATAAAAAAGATGCAACTTAGTTTTGTTGGCTCAAGATAAACAGCACGAATTCAAGAATCCCGCTTTGCAGCTTTAGGATTCCATTTCCCTTAAGTCAGATCGTAGTTAACCAGCCAGATTTTTCTTGAGGCTAGGGTTAGGGTTTAAAGATCTGAGGTCCTTACTACACATGAGCGCAAGCACTCATAGTTAATTACCCCTCTTATCATGTAAGAGAGAACTCTCGATTAAGGATGAATAAATTTTAGATATTTTTAGTCTCAATAGTGGGAAAAATGGAGGAAAACCCGATCAAGATCCTATCGTTCCGTCATCCCAGGTATACCGTAGATTTCAGTCTACCAACACTAACAATCATTGACCGTAGTCTCTAGGGAATCTGATTAGCAGCCATGGGTTGCCTCCTCTCAGAGATCCCGAATAAACTGAAGTAGTTGGATATGGGTTTTAATTTTATTGGGTGTTTTGGGGTTTATAGCTATTAGAATACCCAGAAATTGGTCTAGTTTGGGATTTATGACTTCGTTTAGAAGTAACCTAGGAGTTTGGATTGGAACGGGACTTATGGTTTCTTTAGAAAGTTGCCCAGGGATTTAAATTTAGGTTGGGATTTACATATTTTGTAGAAAGTAACTCAGGCATTTGATTTGGAATGGGGCTTACTTCTTTATTTATGAGTTGCCCAAGGATGGGTCTTACAACCTAACTTTATAGCAAGGCTACCTGAGAATTTTAATTATTTAGGTAGATCTTATGATTTCCATTAGAAAATTGCTTGAAAAAGCGGGTCTTACAACTTAATCATTTAGACTAATATGCCTATTGGTTTGAATTGGATTGTTTGAGGTTTAGGATAATTGATAATTATTTAACAATTTTTCTAAAACGTGGGTCTTGCGACTTCACTTAGAAGTTGCCCGTTAGCGAGTCTTACAACCTAATCCTATAGACCATGATGCCCTTAAATTTTGATTGGAAGATTGGTTGGAAGATTCAATAGCTTCCTTAGAAGTTGCTTGATTATTTTTATGAGCGTTAGGGTTGTTGTACTTTTAAAAGTATAACTAACACATGGGACTTACAACTTCACTTAGAAGTGGCCCGTTGGTGGATCTTATAACCTAACCCTATAGGCTAGGATGCCCAAAGGGTTTAATTATTTCGGTAGGAGATCCTACGATAAAAATTTCACATGCTTTCAACATAGGAATTAGTATTTAGTATCATAATAACTATATTTCAAAGCATTATTTAAAGATGAAATTCTTTCTCGAGGATTTTGCCTTAATTTTTTAATAAGAGTTGCCCATGTGATTAGATTGGATAGGGACTTATGGCTTTCATTAGAAAGTAGCCCAATTAGTGGGACTTACGACCTCCACTAAAGGTAGCCCGAAGATTTTGGTTGGATAAGTCTTATTGCTTCCCCAGAAGTTGTCTAACGATGGGTCTTACGACTTAGCTCTATAGACTAGGATGCCCTTGTGAGGGGTCTAAGGTTGTGTTATTACCTAAACATTTCCCTCAGATGTCGAACTTATGGCTTCTATTAGAAGTGACCGGTGTTTTAATTGGGGGTTAGGGGTTAGGTCAATTTTACCTAAAACTCTCCCATAAGGTTGGGCTTACTTCTTTCCATTGAAAGTTGACGGGTAGTGGTTCTTAAAACTAGGTTCTCATTAACAAGGCTTCCCATAAGTTTTTTGAGTTTGATTATGTTTTTAGATAGTAGTTGCTTGTACAATGTTTGGAGATTTGTTTTGTACTTGTTTGAGTTGGTTTGAGTTTGTGATTTTGATACTTTGGAGTTTTGACACTAGTCTTTGGTTTTCAATTATTTTGTGTCTGTAGTTTTTCCTAATTGCAATAGTCTGTTACTCTATTTCAGTACTGTTATATTATTTTTTACACGCTTCTCATATTTTGTTCTACCTGCAATAGCTTAGATTTACAAGCATTCATTCAATTTTATTATGAAGTACTGATTCTTCATTTGCTTGTTAGCAACTGTTTGTAACCAATAGTTACAGCATTCAGGGCTTGCAATTGTAGAGGATAAAGCCCACAGGTAGCTGCAGGAGCTCGTACAGGAGAGACTTTGCAGGGCATGCAGGGTGTTTTGTCTCTGTTGGAGAGTTTCAGTTTGTGTTGTGGGAAGTTTTGAGAGTTGTTGTGAGTGTTATAGTTTGACGGGTTTGGAGAGCATTTGATATCAATTGTATATGTTAATTAGTGGAAAAAACACATTTTTATTGCATTTTCTTTTATTTTTATAATTTCTCAATTAATTATTAAATTCATTAAACAATTAATCAATTTAAATTTCAAAGCTTTTGGAATTCCCTTTTTTTTATTAAAAAAACTATCAAATTTTAAATGCTTTCAATTTTTTTTTAATTAATCAATCAATTAAATTTCATTAATTAATTTTAATCAATTAATTATTTATCTTAATCAACTGATTAGTTAAAATTCAAATTGAATTGTTCTCCAATTATTTCAAAAAAGAGAATTTCAGTATTTTCTAGAAAAAATTTTGGTAGCCTCCCGGGTTCTCCTCCCCACCGAGGGAGAAATCGGGATGGCACTTGCCATTGTTTCTTCCTACCCAGACATAAGGTCAACAGCATAGGGTATTCAAATTAAAACCATCCCGGCCAGATCTAAGATACAACGGCCAGGGGTCTTCAAATTAAAAAAAAAAAAAAACATATACACGAATTAAAAATCAACGGCGCGGATCTTCAAATTTTAAAACCATTCGCCTAGATCTAAGATCGATGGCGCGGGTCTTCGAATTTAACATTCCTGGCCGGACTTAAAGTCAACGACACAGGTCTTCAACACATGTTTGAAAGTCGTTTCTCTCTTTTTTTTATTATATTAGTTATATAATATTATATAAATAATAACAACATGATATAGATATATCATGATATATGTATATATAATATTATATATTATAATATGCGTTTAAAAGAGAAAGGGAGAAAGGGTTTGAGTCGGGTCTGCTCGGGCACTTGAGTCGGGTCTGAGAAGGAGCACAGTCGAATAGTAACAAAGGGGTCAAAGAAACGAGTCGTGTAATCTCTATACCTCCTATAAAGAAACAAAGTCGACCAACAACTAAGGGGCGGAAGAAGCAACACGTGCAATCTCTACTTCCTGCGAAGCAACAAAGTCGGACAACCACGACGGAGCCGCAGAAGCAACGGCAATCCCTACACCTCATGCGAAGCAAAAGTCGAACATCAACAAGGAGCCGAAGAAGCAATGCGCGCAACCTCTGCGAACTGAAGCCGAACAGCAACGACGAAAAGGGAAGATGAAAGGCGGACTGGAGGTGGTGGTTTGGTTGGGTTCGATCGTGTGGGAGTTGGATGTCGGGGTTGGAGGCCTTGGGCGTCGAGATCTTGTGGAAGAGAGGTGAAGGCGGAGGGCTCGAGCAACATAAATGCGATGTGAGGAAGATCAAGAGCGGAAGTGTAAGTTTCTTCGTTTCTTTCTCCTTCCCTTTTATCGATTGAACTATCGAGTGGGAGTTATGGGTACGAAGAGTTGCTTCGTTTGAGCATGCTACTGTGTGTAGTGGGCCAAGGTTGGCGTGTGAAGAGGTACCTCTGTTCGATCATTTTTTTATCTCTTTTCTTTTTTTTTAGTCAACAAGTTTTTTACCAGAATCCTAGATTTTGATCAAATACTACCACTGTAACAATGATAGCCATAAATAACATTTCTTGGTTCCAACTTTATTAAACATCAAATGCACAGATATCAATACCAAAAAATAGAGCATGCTATAGTCCATAATATAGCATAGCTCACCTACTGTGCTATTTGCATGGCAGGACAAAGCAAAGTTAAATAATATGCAATATGTGTCTTGTGTGTGCGCTACAGCTCATGGTGCACATGCAAATTTTTTTTTATTGATTGATTGATTTAAAAGACTTCTATAGATAAGAAAACATTGCTGGAGTTTAAATATAGCATAATAAAAATGTTTTCATTACTAAGCTCGGGACACATGCAATACGATCTAATAGAAGCGACATGAAAAAGTTGTATTATTACAATTTTTCATCCTCCTTTACATGTAGGGCTTTATCCTACAATGCTCAAATATTGTATGATTATTTTATGAGGTAGAGCTTATAAACAGGCTACACAGTTATCTTTGTTATTTTTAGATGAGTAAGGCTATACCTTATTTTTTATACATTAATTCGGGATGTCTCTATCCTTTAAGTTGAGCTCATTGCATGTTTTTCATCAATTTCACTATTTTATCAAGAAAAGGGTAAATACACTTTTCAATGTAGTGTCCTTATAATGTATCTATATTCCTTTTTTTTTTTTTCTTTTGAGTTGTCTAAACATTCATTAATCTCCCAAAGCTTTTCCTCTAACTAAAATGACTTGTCAATTACATGGAAAATTTGTAGAATGAATAAATATTTATCTTCCTTTACAAGTACGGTTTTAGCTTGCACTGCTCAATGGTTAATGATTTGTTAGGTGGAGCTTACAAAATGGCTACAGCTATTTTTTGTTATGGTTAGATGATTAATAAAGCTATACATTGTTGTTAATACACTATTTAGGGATATCTCAACCCTTAAGTTGAGTTTATTGGATGTTTTTATTTTTTCTTTTTTTTTTTCAATCTTAAAATGATAAATGTGTTTTTCCATATAGCATGCTCACAATATAGCCATCTTCCCGGTATGTTCTTTTTTTCAGAGTAATCTAAACCTTCATCAATCTCCCAAAGCTTTTCCTATGATTGAAATAACTTGTCTGTTCTTACAAGGTCTTGTTTTACTCTCTAACGTGTTGATATAAGTGCCTAGGAAATACCTTAAATAGATAAATTGCCATTTTTTTTAAGAATTAGTAACTACTATATCTACGTTTCAATTAGTTATGATTGCTAACAGGATTGTTATCGATCCATCTACTTTCCTTTACACTTTAAACTCTAACTGTGATTTACCTTTTAGTTCTTTGCAAGTCATTATCATTAAATCTATACTTTTGAAGGCATGATGTCAGATATTAAAGAATGACGGTTTATGAAGATTAAATTGTGAATCAAAGATGTATCATATAAGGTTGGCATGGCATCAACTAAGTCATACTGGTCAAGAATTGATGCTTAGTCATGTCTACTCCAAGTTGTGAAACAATTTCATGCTCTTATTGTTTTATATTCCCACAACTCATTAGTCTTCACCTGAATCATACCATGGCATGAACTTCTATGATATTATTCTAAAATTAATATGACAATAGCAAATTTGCACAAGCCCTTGGTTCACATATTTAATGTATTAGAGAAATATTGTATTCACCTTATAATGCATTGATAGTATCTTTTTAAGATTATGATATTTTTCTCTTATATTGTTGACTTTTAATAAACTATTCATGATCTTTCACTAAACATTATTTTTAAATGGCATACTTCGTGCTATGTGCTATGACTTTGTGGGATATTTGAGCTATAGTGTGTTTTTTGTTATTGGCAAATATAATTAAATGTATTATCTAATAACAACTTTATTACATGCATACATTTCATATACATGGAAAAACCGGTAACCTTATCTTATTTGCATTTTTAAGTTCCAACCTATTCATTATTACTTTGTAACAGTTATGGTTACCATGTAATACAAAAAATAGGTTGTTCATATAAGTATTACAAAAGGCACTCCACCAAATAGAGTCCATCAAATTTGAGGCCACCATTGCTTAAAAAAAGTTATTATTCATCATCATAAAGCTAACATGCAAATGCAATTTTAACCAACAAAACAATGCCCATGCCAGAATAATCACAAAATTGTCATATAGATACAATGAGGGAAAGCTCAACATAGATTCCTTCGAAAGGTATCAAATAAGTTTATGCTCGTCAAAAACATTAAGCAAATAAATAATCTAAACAATATTTCAGTGTACTTTCAGTATTTTCAAGGTTTATTTAGTATTTTTAATTTTAGTTTATTTATTTTAGTATGTGATAATTATAAATATCATATCAGAGGTATGTATTATAAACTTGGTGAAATGAAATTTCCTGTACTTCTTAATCTTATATATTTAGTTGAATGTTGATTCCTTCAAGTGTGATACAAGAGTGACTAACAACTTTTTGGGGATGTCATCTCATTGTATCAGCGTGAGGCAACGATTTTTTGTGTTTGGTAATATCCTAAAATTAGCTCTCTTATATATACATAAATTAGATTTTGATTTTGCAAGTGTGATTAGTTTTAGTCAAATTAGCTACAATTGATTTCCTAATCTTAGCTGGATTCTAATAAAATTGTAGGATTTGTGGCTTTAAATTTTTTGCAATTTCCATAAAAAGAAGAAATGTTCTTGTTCTAACTAATGGTCTTTGAAATGACAAATTCCAATTCTGCTAATTAGTGCAATTTTCATATTCGCACTGTTTGCCTACATCACAAATATTAGACCCCTAAACACATCTTGCATCACCTTCAGCATCAAGCTATGAACAATTTAGTAACATGTACGGTTCCAGAAAGAAAGATAACAAATTCACATGCATAGAATGCTCATAAGTAGTGTAACAGTTTATTTCACACCACAAGGGGGGTAATCATTATTTTTTTTCCAATGAGCAAGGATTTAGTTTCTCATTCTGATTCACAGTTCTCTTGTTTAAGGTAAACCATTCTGAATTGTTTGCATAAACTGCAGAGTAATAATAAACAACAAAGAGAGTAGTACTAATCTAACATCAAACATACATATGGAACTATCAATTAAAAAAAAGAACAACTAGCATGTATAAAATGTGATTTAGAGAACAATTACTGTTAGATACAGTTCTCATGCAAGGCATATTTAATTCAAAATCTTCTGACTAATTTCATCTTAGAAGGGTCCTTGGACCCAAATATTATATATAAACATGTCTTCCTCCTATTCTAAAGACTAAGAAGCATAATTGAAACAATTTGGTCATTTCTGAACTAAACTACGAAAGAAAACTCCTAGCATCTCAAATTCACAATTAGAAAACAAACAAACTTGTTCTAGACTAAACAAGCCTACAAAGCAACAACACTCTTGGAAACTTTTAAATGTCATATTCGTGTCCCCTGCTTGGACAATTTTATAGTATCCGGTGAAAAATCAATCTCCATCAATACCACCTCCATCAATGTTCAATCAAGCCCAGCAATGCCCCACATTTTTATTCACTTATATCACCCAAGTGGTTTGTGGGATTATAATGTCGGGGACCACATTTTCTTAAATAAAAAAAAAAGTGGTTTGTGGGATTATTAATGCAACATCATCAATCAGTATAATACTATTATTACTCATTAATCCGTGGACTCTTTTAATTATTATGTAAATATATTCTCTGATTTTACATGTTTCCTTTTAGAAGCTCTCGTAGGATTGTATAAATATTATACAAATGTTATGAAATACACAATAAATTTTGTCCAATTCCTATCATGATATTTTTCTCAGCATTTCCCTTAGTCGCAAAGTTCATTATTGCATTGCCTACAATTTGCAAACATTCATTGCCTAATGTCTCTTTTAGTTCCACCTAATTTTCTTATTTGTAGCAATCATCATTATAGCGTAAATCTATGCTTCTTTCTCTTTTGCAACCAATTACTACAACATGTTTCTTTTCCATGCATCACGAAAATACATGTTTCATTGGTCTTAGGTTCATTTGAAATCAAGACAAGCAACCCAAATCTAATGCAATAATTATGAAGCATCCATTCAACATATTGTTCTAAAGGAAAGAATTACCTCAAGTTGGCACAATTGGTTTATACTTCTTAAAAGGAAGTATGAACCAATTGGGCTATTTACTTAAACACCTAACCTCAGTAAGGTAATCCCACATTCAATACTTGGGATAAACAAAACACCATGGTTCTGGCCAAAGCATGGAAATCCATAGTTTTTAAAATAAGTGCTACCTACATGTTCATTCAACAAAGGAATTTTAGAATATAGTAAATCAAAAATATTTTGAGAGCAAGATGCAACCCAAATCTATAAGATCATAATCAAAATTTTGTCCACAAAACAAGAGAAAAAACATCACAGAATACTCCAATCTACTACAAAGCTTTTGGAAAGAAATGAATCGTTATCAAAGCATCCAAAATGAATATAGCAAGATAAGGGCTTTAATACATGCTACTACAGAATATGGTAAGGATCATGTATTCATCTTTAAATATATTAAACTAATAAAAAGGGGCCTAAAGTTGAATAGATAATTCAGGGATTAAAGGGGAAGAAATCCTTATGGGAACACTATGGTGTTGGTCTTGAGGGGCAACGGCTATTCCCTCCTGTCTGAGAGAGAAGTTTTGGGGTGCATAGCGGCAGTACGAGTGGCAACGCTGTGGCGTTGAAGTCTCTGTTCGGAGGGGGCGAGCTTTTGGGAGCGCAAAGCACTGTAATGAGCGTTGCTGCATTGAGTTCTCTACCTGATAAGATCTAGAATATTCTAGCGAGTGCTATGGCACTGGAAAGTGTGGCACTGTGGCACTGGACCAAAAATGAGGTTTTTATATGTAAAATATCTAAATCCATTTTCATAATCTCACTCAACTCACCCAACTGTAGGAGAAAGGAATGTAGAGGAGAAGAGGAGAGAGAAAGAAAAAAAAAAGGTTTTAGAGGCTACAATGCCGGATTTGTCCGTCAAGATAGTTAGGGATATCAAAGAGCTCAAGGTCAACTTGTGTTCTTCTATTTCAATTTTCAGTTTGGTTGGATTAATAAAAAGTTAGGGGTTTTAGTCATTTTATTTGGGTTTCATCGACTTTTCTTTGTATAAATGTTTTTTTTATAATATGAAAATTTTGATTAGTTTAGTTTGAAATTTCACCGATTGGTTTTCAATGTGAGGTTTTTGTGTATTTTGGCCCGCCTCAGCGCAATTCTGGTGCAAAAAGACTCGTGGATTACGTCTTGAACTTTTTTTATGAGGCTTACGCCTCATCTTGGCTGAGGCCCGCTTTGAGGCGTGCCTTGCCTTGCTGGCATAAAGCTTACGCCTCACTCTATTTGTGTATTTTTTTAATTTAAAACTTACTCAAATCCTATACAAAAGCCTCAAAAAATCATGACTTCTTGCACCCCTAAGCCGCTGCAACTTTCTTGCCCTCCGCCTGCACCAAAGCCACTACAATTGTAGCGTTCACAGGGGATTACTTGAAAGTCGCACGACACCACTATCTCCTCTAAAATTTTTGGAGCATAACTCTTATATTTATGTTTGTGACAAATATTTATGAAAGATGAAGACTAACTAAAATAAATGAAGAAGAAATATATTGAGAGGTATCCACCCTACAAGATGAGCCAGGAGAGAGAACAATTTGTTATGACAACGACTCAAATAAAAATCCACTTAGTAATGATAATACAGATGATTTCTGAGTTGTCAATTATTTTAGCTTTCTTTAAGAATTAAACGTAAATGAGTAGGGAACTCAGAAAAAAATTAGAGTTAAACTTGATATTATATTATAATTATATTTAATTCATATATTTTATTTTATTTTGCTCCTGTAATATTTATATTTCACATAATTTTTCACTTACCACTTTATATCTTATGCAATTTTTTATTTTATATGTATGTAAATTTGTTACTTCATAGTTCAATAGAAGTTAGTATGTCATCCTTTAACATATTATTTAGATATTATATAAAAATCATTTTTAATTTTTATTTTCACTTTACACAATTTTTTAGATTTTGAGGCTTACGTCACAAAACACATTGAGGCTTGCTCCTCGCCTCACAAACGAAAAATACCTCAATACCCAATTGCGCAATTTTAAACCTTGGAGTTGACAGCTACAAACTGGAACTCATAGTGAGAATTTCTTCATCAGAGTTAAACATATAAGAGCATAATGGAATATAAGAAAATTTTCACTTGAAAAACGGTCATCTGTCAAGACATTGGCCAGCTTCCAATAAAAATATAAATTTAACAAAAACTGATCTAACCTTGCCTGAAGTTGAAGAAACATCAACGTCCCTATCGGACTCATCATCCGAGTAATCCTCGTATGCATACCTCGCGTAATGTGAGCTCTGCTGGCGGTAGTACGGAAATCTGTCTGCTTCAATCGACGAGGGGAGCTGCCGGAGAGAGTCGCGCCAATCATAGTCGGCTGAGCGTGAGGTACTGACGACACTCTCATTAGCAGAAGCTATAACCGACCGAAGCCGCTGGATTGGCGGCACGTAAATCCCAGCCTTCATCGGCGTTTCTCCGGCCGCGAAAGAGAAAGGGATTCTACGATTCCGGGAGAAGATGGACGGCGTGCGAATAGTGGCGGAGGGCACAAAACTCGTAGTCATCCGAGCGCGCATCCAGAAGCGGCCACGAAGGAAGGAAGCGTAGAGCATCGTCCTCCTTCTTCCTACCCCGCAGCCACTGTCACCCACCAGTGCCTTTCATATCCCATCCAGCCCTCGCTGGCACCATTTTTCGAGCTGTCCAAAGGACCTGGTCAGGGTGAAGAGTTTGGAGTAAATAGTAGGTTTTCGCAGGCGGCTTAAATAAAAGGCGTTCACTGCAGATTGGACGCGGACGGGAGTTGGGTGCCGAGGGGCCAGGAGATCATAATAAGGGAGGCATGCGCGGCGAACTAGCAGAAAAGGAGAGAGAGGAGAGAGCAGTGATTCGACGGGAGAGACGGATGATAGCTTAAATGACAGAACATTTAGCCGATCAATCGATCCAGACTCCGTGTGAGCTTCGGCTTAGTCGGGCTCCCGTTTGTTTATCTACCATGCTCACATTCAAGGTTGTGAATATTCGATAGGACAACAAATCAAAAGAATGAGAAGTTCGATCATTTGAATTGGGGTCGAATCGGATGAAGTAATAAATAATAATATTATAAAAATTTAATAAAATTAACATAATAATGATGTCAATTTAAACTTAAAATTTTCATAATTCTATGAATTTTAAGACTTAAAAATAAATAAAATTCATATATATATATATATATATATATAGTAGTAAAATCTATAAATAGAAAAATACTATAGAACAAAAGCTAGTAAAACAATAAATAAGTATGAGTTTTAAATATATAAAGTAATCACCATATCTGTAATACCAATAAGTACATAAATTATATAAAGTATCAAATCAAAACATTAGTAAATACTATTGAAATCAGATAATTATAGTAAAATCATATAAAAATGTACACATGCTATCAAGTTATTTTATATCACATGCTTAACATCAGTACAATAAATCAATAATATTAAATAGTATTAGTATCTATATCACTAATAATCCAATGACAAGAGTAATAGAATAATATAATAATAGTAAATTCATGTAGTAATAATAAATTCATATAATAATAAAAAAAATGCTTTTAAAATAAGCATTTCAGTAGCCACATTAAACAGGTAAATATTCCTGGCTATCACGATGTTTTTAGTATTAGTATCAGTGTTAGTAAACAATTGGCTCAGTAAATAGATTCGTCACTCTTTGCCCATCGGTACAGTAGTAATTTCTTTATAACTTATAATCAGTGTATTACGTGAATTAGTAGAGGATAACACCAAACCATATTATTTAAAAGAAAGCCTATAGGCTCACATCATGTACAGATCAATCAGCCTTCAACCAATGTGCAACCAATTTTTACTTATTTATTTCACTCATACACATTATTATAACAATACTATAACAGTAATAGACACTAGTTATTACTCAATTATATATCTATATCTATTTTTAATGCATTGCAGCAAATAATACATAATTGAGCTTAATTAAGAATATATGTTAAAATATCACAATGGTAACAACAAATAATCTTATTAGACAAAAATACACATTTTCAAAAATTTATCAAAATATTATGAATTGTATAAAATTACATTTTAAAACTTTTATTGTACTACAATACTATTTTTAAAAATCAAAATAAATTTTGAGGTAGACAAAAATCACTATATTTTCAAAATTATTATATAAAAAAATCTTAAATAAATACTAAAAATACTCATAATCATGATATCTATAACATACAAAAAGTTTCACAGTGAAAGTTTTGCCAATATAAAGTTATTCAAGTTGTTTAATAACAGAAATACAAATTTGAATAAAAAAATATCAAAAATACAAAATTTTTGAAATCAGAAATAAGCTAAAAGTTCCTTATAGTAACACGAGCAAATATTCCAACTAACCTGACTAATAAAAATAACTTCGCAGCTATGCTCGTTTGGCGTTCGGTTGGAGATGCTCTAACACAATACAAGATTTCTAGTTTTAAATTCAAACTACACCAACCATTTTGAATTGTCTTCAATATTTTATATATTTTAGATATGAAATTAAAAAAAAAAAATCTAAAAGACATTGCTAAATGACCTCCTCATTTGAAGCAAATTTTGGAGAGAAATGAGAAAATAAAGATCTTAACAATAAGTCATTAGTATATGCCTGGTTAAAAATTACAACTAGCTAAAATAAATGGATAAAAAAATGAAGACATAATTCAAAGTTAAATTTTAAATTACATTATAATATATAAATTAAAAATTATTACAAGCTTAATAATCTATGATAATATAGTATTACAATCTCATCATGAATCAAATTGAACATATATATTTCACTGTAAGGTACTAGAAAATCACTAAGTTAATCATCACTTATCCTACTACGTAATCAATGTTTGATAATCTTCATTGTAAAAAATGTTCTTTGCACTATAGCAGTAGCAATTGGTAAAGTTAATGCTAAAGTAATAAGTATGTAAACTAGAGTATACACATGATCTTTCTTGACATTAATAATTTACTTTGCAATATCAATAATATTGTTTAGAGATGAGAACTCATTATCAGTGTACATATCAATGATATAAGTTGATAATTGACTTTTAAGAGCCATAAGGTCAACGATAGATAAATCACTTGGATATAATCCTCCTAGACGTATCAATTTCCTTTCATTATAAGCATTGAAGGAATCAGTTGGATTTAAGCATGTTATACAAAGAAGTAACTCAGTACTAGATTAAAAAATATGATTATTTAGCTTTTGAAGTTTCATTTCAACTAATGTGTAGAATAGCTCAACAAAAAAGGATGTATGATTGAAATTTCTTCACATCTTTGTATTAATCGATGATGACTTTTTTATGTATCATTCATATTTAGATCTTTAACTTCAAAAACACTACAAAAATGTGACACTTCATCTAATAAAGCAATTCATCCATTCTCCCTCAAAATATGTAGTCATTATTTGGAAATTTTCACCAATTTCATTGCATTTTTTATGTCTTGATCTTTTCTTTGTAATAATTATGATAACTTATGTGAAATTTCCAATATATCAATCATTAAATATATTATAAAAATAAAATCAAAGGATTTCATTATATCAATCAGAACACCTATTTCAACTGACTGTTGATCATGTATCCCTTCTTCTTTAACAATCTCAAGCGCCTCAAATACTAAAGCATATATTCTCATGAAGCTAAAGCATACAAGAACTAACAACATGAACTAGAAAGAAGTGAGATTGAAGCAAGAGGCTTCATCCATGGAGGGTGGACTAGGGAGATATGATACCATGTTAGGGCCAATTTTAGTATTTGTAGGTAGATTGAAAGCAAAGTGCATTTGACTTCCCAATATCTCTTACAGGGATAACAAAAAAGCCTTATATGACAAAAAAAATTTATGACTACTCTTAGTGGGGAGCAATAGTCCTAGTGAAAAAGAATTAATGGAATTTGAAATATTAATGGGAGGGTTATAATACCCAAAGTTTGTTAAAAGTAAGTAGGAATATTTCTCAATAAAATCATTCATTATTTTTTTTCATATATGGAAAATGTCAAATTATTTTATTAGCTTTTAATTTTAATTTTGATCCTTATAGTACATATAATTATCTGTATTCATGTAAAAGGCATGTTATCAGTTAAATGAGTTTGTTATAAACACTTAATTAAAAGTATGAGTTGTAATAATACTTAGCATTAATTTAAATAAATGATTTAATTGCTAAAGCAAATAATCCATTTTCCTATTTACGGTTAGTGTAGCATTTCCACTTAGCTTGGCATGCAATGGCTGGTCCCTCTCATACTTCATCCAACGGATAACATTAATGTATAGTGGCTTAGTGGAATTAATTATATAGTATTATAATAAAGAATGTATTCTTAGTGGAATTGTTATATTATTATATTAGCAACACTTGTAGCCATTCTTTCATTTTATTTTTCCTTCCCATTCAAGAGACGAAGCTCTGCGAGCCATGGGAGAACTGGAGCTAAAAGTGGCAGGTTGTGTGTGAGAATTTCAAGTTTGGTAGCTGATTTATCAGGTAATGAAATTGAGGTAGGAGTTTTAAGCTTTCAGAAATCTGAGATAACAATTTCTGTAATCTTTGTGTTGAATTATAATTTTGGAATTTCTAAAATATAACTGAAGGTGGTGGTTGCTTAATTCAAGAATATGGAGGAATGAACTTGTACAGTGGTGATCAAAATTTGAAAAAGGTGTTGTGTTAAATGAGAAAGTTTAGTGAAGGTTGTTTACAAAAGAAAAAGAAGGTAGAGTATAGGAGAACCAATTCCTCATGAGGTGAGATACCCAAACAAGGTTATAAGAATTAATAATTATTTTATTATTGCACTTCAACTTGATTATGTTTATGATCACATGTATTCTATTTTATTTTAGTTATTTTATATGAATATGGTTGTTTATGTAAAGAGTAAACTTTAGTAATGTGAAAGATTTCGTAAGCATAAAAGGGTAAATATTCATAAATTAGTGAATGAGCAAATAGGGCAGCTAAAGTGCACCTAAAGCGCACCCAAAATGCACCTAAAGTGCACCTAAAGCTCATCTAAAGGGCACCTAAAGCACACCTAAAGGGCAACTAAAGGGCAGTTAAAGGGCACCTAAATGGCAGCTAAAGGGTAACTGAAAAGCATCTAGCTAAAATGCAACTATGTCATTAAAAGCATATGTAATTAGGGCTAAAAAGAATGACTATATGAAAAGTGAAATAAGTTATATATGGGGATGTGCCCGCACAAGTAAAGGCAAAAGATTTGATGAGGTAAGCCTACATTCTTAATTCTAGAAGTTGAGAAATTTGACTCAACCCTGAATGAGAGAACAGCTTCCATTCTAAAAAGTTGGGAAATTAGACCTAACCTTGAATTGGAAAGTTGAAATGGTGCAAAAGCTATAGCCATTATATAACTTATTTAAAGATGTGGAATGATTTTGGCAAGATAAATAATACTGCTAGGCACTTTGAGGCTCAATATGATATTTCAATGTGTTTTAATTATGTTAGCATTATTATGGTATTTCTTAATGGTTTATTATTATTTTTTATAAATTGCTTGTGTATTTCATTGAGCTAAGCTCATTAACAGTGGTTGTACTACAGGAAAGGGGAAGGAGCCCTTGGGATAATAAAAAGAGGTGACCGTTCTTTTGATGTAAATACGTCTTGGGTGTGCAAATAGATCTAAAACGAGATCTGAATGCTAGATGTAAAGACTTTTGAGTATGTGAATGAATTTTAAAAGTTTTAATAGAGATCTGTATTTGTTTTAATTATGTTGAGGTTCGGTAAGGAATATTACATGCTTCCTATTATTAAGTGTGATGTTTGATATGTTGAAATCCGTCTCTGTTATACTCCAGTTTGCATGTTAGAGATTGAGCCAAACTGGGGTGCGACAAGAGTTAATATTAATTAATGGGTATAATAAGAAAAAGTGGGATTTGTGCTTATTTTTAGGCAAATTATTTGGTATAGAGCTTACGAGAGGCTTGTACAAGGAGAAATAATGAGTGTATGTACCCTATTTTTATCTTATAATATTAGAAAGTATATTGCAAAATTTTTTTAGTGCTATAATAGGAAAGTTTTGATGTATAGTGTTGAAGAAAGTCATTTTCCCTGACTTAGATAAATTTTAATAAAGTGGCTTAACTTGGGAAGAATTGTGGGATAAAACTGTTGAAACTTATGAAGAAGTTGCTTAACATTTTTAGTATATGTATGTAAGAATATGAGATAAGAAAATAGTAAAACAAAGAAATAACATTAACTTAAAACCTTCTCACCAAATGTTGGTTGATCCGGTCATCAAACCAAGGACAAAGGAGTTTCCACCAAGAAACCTAAAAAAAAACTCTCCAATTTTACATTAAAATATGATGCTTATAACCAAAGATATATGGCTATATATACACTTTTGCAATTATGAACCTTATGAAAAATATAAAAAGACATAAGAATACGAAACTTCATAAAAGAACATAAATAGGTACATATATTAGAGTCTATGGCAAGCCAAATAAATATATGAAACATGAAATATGAAATATCAGTCTCTTTACCTTTTATTTCCCTGCCACCAAAATTAAGTCTTCATAAAAAAAACTATGTCAAGCTCACTCCAAATTTTAATGGAGAGAACACTTCAAATGTATTCCAAAACTTCATAAAGAACCCATCTAAAGTACACTCCAAATCGCCATAAATAATTTAATAATGTAATTCCTACCATCATGGCCATCTAAATATTCATAACAAAATGATAAATTTTACCTGATGTGGTAAATCCATGTAGGAATGGAAGAGAAGCATTAAATTTTTCATGCAAAATGGCAATCAATTTTTCCAACATACGTAAACTTTTTTTTTTCTTTTTCTTGCATTCATAACTTTAACAAAAACACAAAATAAAAATGAAATAGCTTGATCATATTAAAATAAATATTAAAATAAAGGAAGTAAATCAGAACTACATGACAAAGAAGGAAAAATTAATGATGTATTAATCATGCAATGCATGTGGAGGAGGCCATCCATAGGGGTGCCAATATTTGACATGACCCGAAAACCCGACTCAAACCCAATCCAAAAATTTTAGGTTAGGGTCAACCTAAACCCGAAACGAGTCATGTTCGAGTTCAACAATTCGACTCGTTTAAAAAATCAGCTCGGGTTAGGGTTAACCCTTTGACCCAAAATTGACCTTTTTTTTACTCGAAAACCCATTTTTGACCTGGCAACCTGAGTGACCTATTGTTGACCCAAAATGCAGAGATTGACCCATTTTTTGACCCAAAAATTAGTAGTTTTTTGCTGGCACCGAGTTATTCAAGTCGTGTCGGTTTGACCCAAACTCGAAGCGGGTCAGGTTCGGGTCGAAAAAATGACCCGTTTGTAAAAATGGGTCTGGTTCAGGTTGACCTGAATAGTGTCACCTCAGTTTCGAGTTCGACCCAAACCCGACCAGTGACCCAAAATTGACACCCCTAGCCATCTATTTAGTCATAATAATGATTACAATTATTTCATATCATCCATTAAGCAATCAGTTATTCATGTGTTGAAATACCTAGCATTAAATATAATAAAGAAGAGAAAGATAACAACATGCATAAAGTGGTTAATAAAGATTTCACCATAAAAATTGTGTTAGAAATTTCCTTTAGTATGGATGTCATGAAAAATATAAGAAAGGATGTCCATAAAAGAGTAAAGATAAATGTGGAAAATGGGCATCCTTGCCTCAAAGCATCAATATAGTTAAAGTACCCTTAAATATCTCTAGTGATAAAGCTAATAAAGGGGACAAATTAGATGTGATCTTAATTCCAATTCACAACTAAAAGTGGAATGACTTTATCAATGAATCTTTGACAAATGGAACTCAATTTGACAAAATCAAATGCTATCTCCAAACCATTATTATCATCAAGTGGTTATTGTATGTGTGTGTGGTTTTTCGTTTTTGGTCAATTGTGATAATGTTAGCAATATATTTGTTGTCAATTAAAGATTTTTAACTGGGATAAATTATACGAGGAAGATCTTATTGGAGTCCAATACTTAATAATTTTGAAATTACCTTATAAAATGCATCATAAAGAGAAACATTATTTATGCCATGACCTTAATAAAACGTGTATCTCATCATTTATTTGACAATAAAAATTTTATATTTTTAGATATAATCATTTGTTAAATTTTTTTATCTCAATGTAATTGTTTATTGCAATCATTGGGATAAGGCAAGGATTCAATAGGCATGCTTAAAGGATAGGCCACATTAGGGAAAACTCAAATGTAGATGCTCAGATTACTCAATTCAAAACTTAAAGACTTTGAAGATTAGATATACTTTATATTTTATTTTAGGGTTGGGATGTGTTGGATACCATAAAATTTTCATAAATAATTGTGATGTTGTTATAAGTATAGTTGGAGTTTATCAACACATTTTAAGCATGATGAATCATAAGAGGGAGAACTTATTTAAGCCCAATAATCAATAACTTTGAAATCGTCTTATAAAAGGTATTATAAAAAGTGATATTATTTAATCCATGAGCTAAATAGCATATTTGTATCTACCATTTATTTGATGAATATAGATATTGTTTTTTCTCATATGATAATTTGTTGATTTTTTTTTTATCTCAAGTTAATTAGTACTTTTATGACCATGTAATATTATGTGCACAATTGAACATGATAAGTTAATGGCACCATTACTTGTGTTCACCAATATTGATGCTAAGTTGATTTTTATCCACTTCTAATATTTTTGTATTGTGTTTTGTTTTCTTTTCCTTTCCATTTTTTTCATCATTTTTGGATACTGTAACTAGTATACACCATTCTAGTGGTATGTTATACCAGTGATAAGCCACTATGACCTTTTGAACCACATATTAAGATGACATTTCTTAATGAGACTTAAGGAATAAGGGCAACCCATGTTTAACATCTACAATTTTGAAACTCAGGTAATTAAAGTTAATTAAGTTAAATAATCATTTATAGTTAATATAACGTGCAATTATAAGTTTTAGAATGCATAAGAAGGCTTGAATGAACCAAGGTTTGGATTAGGGAAGTCAAAATTCAAGGTTTGAAAAATGCTTTGTTGGCACCTGAGATGTTGGCATGGTGAGCTCCACATTTTTGGATAAAAAATGGCTTTTGCATGTGCATTGTGGCATTGGGTCTTAGATGATGATTTCTGGGAACTTCTAGAAGATTCTTTTGGGGTGTTGCGATGTTGGGAATATGAGCATCATGGTGCTAGGTGAAAATAGTTGAATTATTATATTAAAATATCTAAAACTAATTGAACATTCCATTTTCACCAGCCACCTCATCATATAAGAGAAGAGGGGAGGGGAAGGAGATAAGGAGAAAGACAAAGAAAGAGTGAGATTTAGGAGATCAATGCTCAGGTTTTGATTGTTGAGCTAGTTAAAAAAATTCTAAAGCACAAGGTAGAATTTTGAATCCATAATTTTTATTTCCATTTCCCTTATTTTATAGAAAGTTATGTATTAAAATATATTTTTCTTGTATTTTATGATATTTTTACCTTGTAACTTTTTATATGATGTTAAATACTTTATTCTGAATATTTTGACTATAAGTAAGCAAATTTTTAGCAGTTGGTTTTTCCTACACTAATTTTTAACTACAGATTTTGATTAAAGCTTTTTTGGTAATTGAAATAGTTCTGTAATATTCTTAAAATATTCATGAATGCCCCTATAAATTGGAAGTAAAATAGGGAAAGTTCAGTGGGTATATTAGTATACTTATAATGTGGTTTTTTACAGGTAATTATGCATTATTTGGACGTTGCATTTGATTTCTCATTTAATTGTTATTATATTGCATTTATATTGTGCATAACATGGCATTGGAGATATTTTGATAAGTGGAAAGTGCACTCTCTATGGTGTGATAAAGGCCCTAAATGTTCTCTTCTGGCTCCATCTACTTAGGATATATATGGGAGGATTTTTGCCCCACTTGTTAAAGCGGGTGTGAGAGGTTATATATCATTATAAGCAGTCTTTTGGTCTCATCTTCTTAGGGAAGATGTGGGAGGGATTATGGCCCCAATTATTTATATATTAGTTTTAGAGGTAAAAGGGAGACATAAGTGAAAGTGAAGTTATATGTAGGCATCAGGATAGATGCAAGATAATTATTGCATTACATCAATGTTAATAAAATAAGTATAAGTAACAACTAAAATTAATATTGGAAATTTTGAAATTCTGTATGAATTATGATGAAGTATAAAGTCAAGTACAACTGGCTTTATAAGTAAGTGGAAATGTTAAGTATATTCTAGAACCCTAAAATGGGTTTCACTATTTTATTTTTATTTTATTATTTTAATGCTTATTTTTCCATTTTTCCTATTTATGTAACTTCCCCTTTTAATTTTACAAATGATATCTGCAATGGGTTAGGATAGGAAGTATATTGAACTAGCTATGCACATTTTATTCTTTTGATGTTTCAAAAAAAGGTAAAGACTTTGCATAGAATATTAGGTATTCAATTTTTTCATTTTTTTAAAAACTAAAAAAATCTCCACAAAATTAAGTGTTTTGAGCTCATTAGAAAGGTGTCAAGCTCTAGTTCTTTTTAAAAGAAATTTCAAAAACTATTGTCTGATGGATTGTGAGTAAAACATTATTGTTTGAAAACATTTTTTTTCAATTTTCTCATAACCCAATGGCAAAAATGAGCTCAATTTGGGATTTTGAGCATGTTGTTTACCTTCCTTAATTTTCTTGAGACC
>NW_021318777.1:3146665-3160860 GCF_001605985.2 Dendrobium catenatum
AATTAATTAAAATAAATAAATAATAATCAAATTAAAAATACCAAATAATTTGAAAACACTCCTATAGGTCATACCTGACCTTTGGGAGTGATTTCAAAGAGTTTGGAGTGAGTTTTGTGTGAAATTAATAAAACCTCCTTAATTAACAAATTAAATAATTCAATTAAATGGCAAAACTTTAGAATTTAATTACTAATTCTAAAAAACTCCAAATTGAGTACACTAAAAGGCATTGGACTCCTTCAATTGTTTAATATTTATTAAAAATACTAAATATCGAGAAATCACTAAAAATTAGAATGTTAACTCTTTGGTTAACTCTAGTTCAAAAACACACCCAAACTTTGAAAAATCATAACTAATTCTAGAAAAATTTAAATGCAACAAACTTAGTGTCATTTTACTCAGGTCACAGTTTAATATTTATAAAAATATAAGAAAATTTTAAAACTTGATCTAAATAAAAAAGTCAAAATTTTACCCTTCTTTTAATGAAATAAAATAATTCATGAAATAAAAAAACAAATGACTAAAACTCCAATAAAAAAACCAATCCAATCAATACAAATAGATAACCAACCTCAAAATACATAATAAACACTTCCTTGATAAAGTTTTTAGGATGGGCAACTTTGAGTTATGGGGCTATGTGTCTTGGGAGGCCTAGTTTCTCAAGCCCGTTGTGACAACGTCATAAACTGTTTCAATGTACTACAAAACTATAAAATTTATAAATCATTAATTATTTAACTAAAATTAAACCATTAATATAATTATATCAATAAGGCTTTTAGGATGGACTACCTCGAGCTGCGGGGATACATGTCCTTGGGAGGCATAGTTCCTCGAGCATGTTATGACAATGTCATGAACCAGTTGATGACAAATAAAACAATATTAATCTAATAAGTTAAATTTGTAGCTAATTAATTAAAAATCATCAATCCTTATTTTGAACCAATTAAATCGATTAAACCATATTAGATATTACTAGGTAACATAGGCATATGAGGCTATTAATTTAGCCTAAAGAAAGATGAAATAAACTTCATGGCCTTAGTTTAAATAAAGGTAGGTATCATACAATAATTAAAATTCATCCTAAAATGAACATTAATAAACTAATACTTTAACTTGAATTAAATCTCCTTTGACCCATAACAAATAAAAAATCATTAGAAAAGTTCAACAATTATCTAATATAGGACACATTCAAGCCATACAACGTGATGCACACACTTTAGATAGTTTGCTAGCACAACAAGTTTTAGTTTTTGGCTAGGCCAGTGTTCTTTTTTTTTCCACAACTTGTGTGCCAAGGTTTTTTGTATATTTCATCAAATGTTGGTTGTAAAGAATTGATTGATGTAATGCCTACTAATGTGTAAATTCTATTATATTATCTGTGTAGATGTGATGGGCATTAGATTTTTACTAGATTAGAAACAATCTGAATGCTAACATGGTTTTTAACATATGTCCATGCTTATGCAGTGCTATAAAAAAGGGGGCTAAATTTAAATTTAACTAATAAATTTTCTGTAGGTGTTAAATTTGTTGAGCCTCCTAAAAATTTAAAGAGCATGACCAAGTGATTATAATTAGCTCAAATGTGTGCAAATGAAATTATAAAATTTCTTTGAGATTATTAATGATTTGATATATAAATTGCTTATGATAACATGCAGGTTGTTTAAAGTCTTTTAAATTTTTTATATGTGTTTTAAATTATCGAGTTGTGAAAGTTAATTTTAAATATGATATTATTTATTCAATTTGAAGTGAAAAGAGGAGGGAAATATCCCTTAGGAGAGAGTTTCTTTCATTTGGGATTCAAATTAAGATGAATTGAAAATCCAAAGAGGAAAGAAGCACCCCTTTGGGAGGAGTTCTTTCCATTTTGATATTTAGACCAGACAAATCCAAGGAGCTCGCAGAAGTGAGGAAGATGAAGAAATGAAGACCTTAAAAAAATCTATTTTAAATTACTTGTGTCCTCTTTAGGATTAGAATTTAGGTTGTTGTCAGTGGTACGCAACCACTTTTAATTTCTACAAACCCCATCTTGTAATTGAGTGGCATTTACCATGTGACCTTTTACATTTACTTGATATATTTTGATAAAATGATTTAATTATTGTGTTTGCTTTTACTACCTAGGAACTTTGTAATCTTCCTAAGTTTCTTTCTAGAATGTTAATTTTATTTTAGCCTGGATGAGAGTAGACTCTTTAAGGACAAAAATGTTTTTACTCATAACTAAATAAAATATTTAGGACAACATAGAAAGATAAACATATATAAGAAGTAAGCTCAGGCTCACAGAGGGTCTTATGCATACATATTGAATCTTCTTTTCCTTCCTAGTCACCTCCATGCCTGCGTGTTGTCATAGACCACATAGCCTATTAGGTTGCAGATCTGTCTAAGGGATGTTGTGCAATCTCTAGGAAAAAATTTATTTTCTAAGCCAAAATTTTAAGCAACTTTATTTCAATTATGCATAGAAGGTTAATTAGCATGCATTGTATTAGGAACTAATTAAATTAATAAAATTTTAATTGTATTCAAGCATAATCACCCTACATAAGTAAAGGGGCCAATTAGGATATTCTCTAGACTTCGACCCAAATTTCTCAAAACTTAAATAACAGCTTTACCCATCTTTCATAGAGATTGATCTCATGGTTTTAAAGAGTTAGGTGGTTAGTTGCGCCCCAATCTAAGCCAAGATAAGTCTAAATTTGCAAGTTGTTAGCTAGATTTGGGCCACTAAGGTTTAGTTCCCAACTTAGATTTAGGATCCGTAGTGGATCCAAAATTATAAGTCCCCAATTTTAGGAATATAATCCCAACAATCTAATAAACTACCTACTCAATTTAACATGTTCTCTAAATCAAAATATAAAGCCAAATACATAAGATAAATAGGGATGTTTCAAAATTGTTCCAGAATCCCAAGAAACCTCTTAACATTCCTCCATTGGCCTCTAAAAACAAGTGTTCAAAGTTTGATCCTATCATATTTGGATTTTCAAATTTATTCCTTTGATGTTACTCCTTGAAACATAAAAAATAAGACTTCTGCCATTATTTTAATCACCAATATTTGTAAGAAACTCAAATCTCCTATGATATAATTAACTACAATGCCTTGACTTCGTAAGAGATTTAAAGGCTCCATGTCAAATTAAAATAACAATTAATTCTCTTTAGGAAAATTATGAAAGTTAAAGATGATGATCATCATCATATTCAAATCATGGATAATAAGTAATATTTTCTTTCCTTGAAGAGATATATCATTTATCAACAAGTATTTGAATTTAGAATTAATGATATTACATCAAAACTATCATAGGTAAATACTCGATCGAACATCATTTTGACCCTTTGGGTTCATATACAGTTCCTTTTTGAATTTGACTAAGATTATCAGGATGAAGCTTACAGTTTTATTTTATGAACCACTTAGAGAATAATGTTTTCACCTTATGAGGTGATATATCATTTAGAAAGATGTGTTTGACTTTAAAACTAAAATTTTACAAATTCAAAGTTTCCCAAAGAAATTATAAATTTAATTGCTTTGCATCCTTTTTAAAGCAAAAATAGGGGTGTGACACTAACTATAAGGGTGTGTTATATATGATTTGACACTATCTTACCCTAGCTTAGGTAATTATTTTTTGCTTTTATTATGCTTTATTGAAAAATTTCATAACAACAACATCAAGACTTTATCTCATTATATGGGGTCAACAACATGAATCCTTTTTCTACATTGCGTCATGTTAAGAATCAAATTCTCATTTAAATATAATGAAAAAGGCCATTTCTAATATTTTTCAACCAAATTTTAAGGTCTAACTCTCTTAACATATGCCAAATCTAATACTTCTACTCTTCTAACTAGATCATTAGAAGGTCGATATTTTATGTGACTAAGCCATCAAAGGAAATTCTCTCTTTTCTTATCTACCATTGGACCTAACCCAACCTTTTCACGTATATTCTCATTTTCATTTTATCTCTAAGTGAAAGCTACTCATCTACCAGAGCATCCTCATCTCAACAACACTTAACTTAATTATATGCTTCTCTTTTAGTGGCCAACATTCTTTGCCATAAAGCATTAAAGGTGTCACCACCATCTCATAAAATTTTCTCTTAAGTTTGAGGTGTACTTTTCTATCAAATAATATGCTTGATGCATTCCTCCACTTCAACCATCCAACTTAAATTCTATTAATAATTTCCCCATCTATTTCAGCATCATTATGGTATTTTCATTCAAACCAATATTAAAATTTCATTAAAGTCTTTAAAACATTTCAAAACAAGTTTCTAGAGGTTGTCCCCTTAAAAATTTTGAATTTCTAAGATTGAAGAAGTGATTCCTTGAATGTGGGTGGTAGTTGGAGAATGTGTAGAGGAGAGAGGGTCAACCTCTTAATTTGTGAAACATGGCTAATATTTCTTTCTATATTAAAATGAATCAAAATCCTAAGCTATTTCCTTGTTCTATTATTCATGCATGTTGACTTTCATCTGGCTCCCTCCAAAGAATTAGTCCATAAAGGACTAGTCTTGTTCAATTTTACAAATGGCTGGCTTTAACTTATTTTCACTCTCCTTCTTGCACATTATGACCTCTAATTGACTTTCATATTAAATTTCTACATGAATTATATTAAAAAACATCCCCTAGTGTCTCTTATATGAAACTATAAAATCAAACAAAATTAAGTATCTTAACTCACAATATGTTCACAAGAAAAGCAACATACATTCAAAGTTAGTTTTTTTTTTTTTTTTTTTTTTTTTTTTTAATAGTAGGCCTATGATGTGCTACTTAATTTTGAATAGTTTAGAGATCCTTTGTGATGTAGAAGCTCAGAGAAGTTGGGAACATCTTTGAGCATTTGTTAGTGGCTTAACGAGGGAATGAAATGATATGTGAGAGCTTAATGAATGAATATTCCATTAGTGGATTCTTGTGTTTGGCATGATAACCACCTTATTTTAAATAGTCAAGCATTGGTTGACAAAGCTATTGGTAAGCTATTGATAAAAGTTGAGGCAAGCAATGCAATATTTCCTTTAGCTCATAAAAACTTAATGTTTGTCTAATTAAGTTAGTATAATCAATCTTAAGTTCACTTTCATTAAGTTGATGATTGATTTAAAGTTTTTTTAGTTCAAACCTAATCCATCAAGAAAGTTTTAAAGCTTTGGTTGCATTTAGATCTGGCCTTTATTAGTGAATTAAGATAAATTTGATGAAGTTGGAATTTTGGACGAATGTAAAATTTGGCTTTTATTTGGGTTGACTAAATGGTTCAATTGAGTTCATTAAACTTTGCTAAAGTATTCATAAGCATTAAGGTTCAATGATTTTTTAAGGATTGAATTATAAACTTATTTGGGGATTGTTTAAGCTAGCATACATTGACCTAATATGGGTTTGATCTAGCTTGGAATTAATTGATCTCAGGCTAACAAATAAGATCCAAAGGTTTTTATTAGAATTTAGTTAATCAACTCACCGTCTTGTGTCATTTGATTTAAAGGTCAAGTCATAGTTTTGAACATAACTAGCATAAGGCTCAGAAGTTGACTATGTTTGACTACATATAGACTACGATTTTCCTGATGAGCATGATTGTGATATATAGTCTTATGATGACTTAGAATATTCTTGCTTAACCAAAGATTAGGCAAACAATCTATTAATGGTCCTAAGGCTTAATCATAGTAGGTGTAATACCCACTTTTATAATAACTAGAACACCTATTGACCCGAGTAAGATTTGATAAGACTTATGGGTGTCATTAGCTATCTTGATATATAAAATATTTAAAAAAAGACTTAGTTATTAAATTTGTAAAGGAAAATTGATAAGTCATATTTTCCCTTAAGGGAGCGGTGGTGCTAATGTGTGGAGCACTATGGTGTAAAGATTTCTATATAATGGAAGAAAAAATGAAGCACTTGGCAATGCTACGACTCTATGACATAGCCTTTTCTATTTGATGGATAGATTAATTTCATCAGTCCTTAGCATTTTGCACCCAACATAAGTCAAAGGGGCCAATTAGGAGAATCTCTAGATGTCGGCCCTAACTCTCCAAAACTTTAAATACAACGTCCCTACTACTCTTTCATAAAAGACCGGACTCATCTCTTTTAAATTGATTAGGTGGTTAGCTGGCTCCCCAATCCAGGCCGGGGTAAGTCCAGGTTCTGCACTGCATTAGTTAGGTTCGAACGACTGTGGTCCAGTGTCCAAAATAGATTTAGGATCCGGGGCAGATCTTTGATTATAAGACCCCAAATTTCGGGAACATAATCCCAAATTTCTAATAAAATGCTCAACTCTAATTAAATATCATTTCAATCCTAAAACATAAAGCCCAACACTTAGATTAAGTTGAGACACTTCTGGATGGTTCTGGAATCTCAAAGTGTCCCCTACCTCTCCTCCTTTAACCCCGTTAATAACTTCTCAATTTTGATCCATTCCCTATTAAATTTCCAAAATTCACTTCTCTTTTTGATATCACTCCTAGAAACTCTAACAAAATTCTACCACCATTTTAATCGGGAGTTTTCATAGGAGGTTCTATCCACCTGCGATATAATTAACTACGAGGGTTTGAGCTCGTAGGAGATTTGGAACCACACACACCTGATTTTAAAAATTGATTTTTTTCAAAAACCCATTAGATTTCTTTGGGAGAAAGAGAAGAATGATTGTCGTTATTACATTAGAAAGATTGTCATTGAATGACGTTATCCCCCTACGGGGAGATACCTCCTTCTTTGATAAGACTATTGGATGTTAATTCGACAATCATGTTCGTTAAATGTCATAATCGGATGTTTGGTTAAATTTCATCATGTTCTCTTGGGGATGTATAAAATTTTTCTTTAGAATCCGATCATGACATTTGAAATGTGTCACATAATTTTCTATTTTCATCCCCCGGGGTGATATAACTTTTCTAGTGGGTCGATTTGACTTTAGAATTATAATTGAAACTTAATTTTAAAATTCCCAAAGAAAGCTAATATTTCCAAAAAAAACCCATTTTTTTAAAAATTCCACCAACACTAACAAATAAGATCCAAAGGTTTTTATTAGAATTTAGTTAATCAACTCACCGTCTTGTGTCATTTGATTTAAAGGTCAAGTCATAGTTTTGAACATAACTAGCATAAGGCTCAGAAGTTGACTATGTTTGACTACATATAGACTACGATTTTCCTGATGAGCATGATTGTGATATATAGTCTTATGATGACTTAGAATATTCTTGCTTAACCAAAGATTAGGCAAACAATCTATTAATGGTCCTAAGGCTTAATCATAGTAGGTGTAATACCCACTTTTATAATAACTAGAACACCTATTGACCCGAGTAAGATTTGATAAGACTTATGGGTGTCATTAGCTATCTTGATATATAAAATATTTAAAAAAAGACTTAGTTATTAAATTTGTAAAGGAAAATTGATAAGTCATATTTTCCCTTAAGGGAGCGGTGGTGCTAATGTGTGGAGCACTATGGTGTAAAGATTTCTATATAATGGAAGAAAAAATGAAGCACTTGGCAATGCTACGACTCTATGACATAGCCTTTTCTATTTGATGGATAGAACTTGAGAGAGTTGTGGTGCTGGGTAGCTCTATTGTGGAGCTATAGTCAATATAAGAATTTCATTGGGAGTGCTAGTACTGGATGATGTAGCATAGTGGCATTGGTTATTTTTCATAGTTTTTACATAAATATCTAAACCCACTCCCACAACCTATACCCCCTCACTCATTTATCTAGGAGATAAGAAGAAGAAGAGAAGGAGAAGTAGGAGAGAGAGAGAGAGAGAGAGGAGTGAGAAAAGGGACATGAGTCCATAGAGTTGATTTTATCCATCAAGCCAATTAGAAAAAAAATATCATATCTAGGTAGGTAATGGATTTCTAGGTTTTAAGTTGATCAAAAAATGTAAAATATATGACATTTGGGTTTCTAGTAAACTTTTACGATGTTACTTTTTGTATGTTGTATATATGCTAAGGATTTATATTATGACATCATCAGACTCATACTTCACCAAGTATTTATATAATTGAAGCATACTCCATAAGAAAATTAAGATAAATAAGCACACTAAATTGATAAATGACTACTACATTAAGATTACGTAAAAAATGATTTACATGTATAATAGATTGACATGACATGTATATATAGTGATGGGACACGCATAGATGATTTAGCATACATAATTGACATGGTATGATTTAATTGGTTACATCATGCATATATGTACTGATTTACTTGTTGAATAAATATATATGAAAATGAGCAAATTTCATTGATTATTGAATATTGTTATAATGATTTACATAATGAAATGTATGCATGCAAGAAAGGCAACTAGTAAGTGAGACTAATTTAGGTTGGTTGAGCTATGATATAATATCTTGCACATGAGGGAAGTTTGGTGAGCTTTCATTTAAATGAACATGATATATAATATGATGGGAGGCATCAGGGGACAATGATATGACTAATTGGAGTGATGAATTCTACATGATGCCACTTAACTATGACTAAAACTAACATAATATCATAGGAGTGATACTATATAGAGATGGTTAATATGATATGATTAGCTAGAATCCTGACTTTTTATTTGTTAATATGATTAATGATGCATATATATGATGCTACTTCTTATATGATATGAATTGCTATGATGATGTAAAGAACACACCCAATGATGATAAATGATTTTTGTATTCATTCTATTTTACATATGATTATTATATACATCATAAGTTTGTATGATACATAATACTAATATACATGATTATGATATGATGTCTAAAACATGATCATTCTAATAACACTGTTATGCATCACATATTTATATACATGATTATTGCTCTTCCATACTCAATAATGCTCCGAATATGATATATATATATATATATATATATATATAATTACATAAGATAAATGTAGTGACATGTTGGAATATATGATTATAACATATGAGCATTAGAATAGACATGAACATATGATTCCAACATGATGATGTTGATCATATATATATATAAGGATAAGCATATAATAATATGGACATAACATAGATTAGATTAAATTGATAATATCATTCATATTGAATATAGTTGTAGTTTTTCTACGACCTATTGAGTTGTACACTTATTCTATCTATTTACATGTTTCAGGGAAGGATAAGGCACCAACAGAGTAGACCGAGAGAGTTGTTGCTACTATTATTTTACGTTAGATTCTTTTATCATCATGATAGAAATATAATTTGATTAATAAATAATAAATCATGATTATTATACATGTGATTCTTAACGTAAGTAGGATCTAATATATATACTACCCTAATATCTTCATCAAAATGTTGACATTTCATGTGACCAAACCATCAAAGGTGATTCTCTCTAATCTTATAAACCACTATAGATACTCCAACCTTTACACGTATATACTCATTTTGTATTCTATCTTTAGGTGTAAAGGTACTCATCCACCTGTGCATCCTAATCTCTATAAGGCTTAACTTAATTTTTTTGCTTCTCTTTTAATGGCCAACAATATGCACAATAAAACATTACAAGTCACAACACAATCATAGAAAATTTTCCCTTAAGTTTGAGGGGTGCTTTCTATCACACAATAAGCCTGATGCAGTCCTCCACTTAAATCATCCAACTTGGATTCTAATAATAACATTCCCATCTACTTTACTATCACATTAAACAATAAACCCAAAATATCTAAATGTGCACTCTTTTTAATGAATTAATCATTCAATGTCATAATCCCGCCACTAAATCTAATATTACTAAAATTTTACTACACTTATTTATTTTTAGATATACTCAAATAAAAATCTTTGGACTCTAAGTTTCACCTCCATAATTCAAGTGTTTCTCTAACTCATTCTCTGGTATTATAAATAAGAAGAATATCATCAACAAAAAATATATAACAAGGTACATCCTCTTACAAATGTCTATTAAGAACATCAATGACTAAAGAAAAAATATATAGGCTTAAAGCTAAACCTTAATGTAATCCAAATGAAATAGAAAATTACTTGATCAAAACATCTCGTGTCTGACAAAGTGGTGACTATTGCAATTTATGAGCCCAACCTTATATTTTGATGATTACGTACATTATTAGATGATCACTTACTTACTCCTGCTTTTTATATATTGCATATTTCTTCTATGTCACTAACCATTTCAGATACAACATGCACTGAGCAGAGTTGAAGAATCAAGACTCAAAATAGTGCAGCGTTTAAGTTTAAATTAGTCTGTGTTTGAGAGTCTGTACAGTTAAGTGTATGTTAGCTAAACAACTGAGCACAAACTCATAGGGGGCAGGTAAAAAATAAATATTAATTTTTTTTCTAAATATCATATTATACGATACCAATTGTACTATACATTCTATTTAAAATAGAAATTAATTCAAATATTTAATTAAATAAAATTAATTAAATTGACTTATAAATAATCATATTATACAACCTCCAATCATACTAGACGATCAACCATTTTGATAAACCTCACCATCAAACCCTTATTATCAAAATCAGACAAATTTGATATTTAAATTTATCCTACTATACAAAGTAGTTTGTACTATACGAACACTAATCAAAATGATCTAATTTAATCTCGATGATTAAGGAATTGAATCAGGATTAAATCTTTATTAATGATCGTACTATATAATCACCATAATACAAGATGATCAAATAGAGAGAATGCATAGTTTATTCTAGACCATCTATGATTCGATTGAACTAATAATATTGTATGATCATAGATAAAAAAAATGAACTAATCAAACATATTGATTCGGGGATCATATTATACAATCAGAATAATTAATTTAAAAATAATGATTTTTAAAAGTATACTTTATAAACTCAACATCAAAGGCTTACGGGCAAAGAAGTTGAGTAGCATAAGTCATTTTCTAGGGAGAGAGCTTGAGAGGAGGAGAGGGGAGTCTCTTTACTCGTGTGAGAGTCCAAACCACTTGAGGGGAGAGATCATGAGGTTAAGGGAGATTTTGATTGAGGGTATCAAGGGGTGTGAGGAGTTTTCACATGGTTGTTTCCACTTAGCCTACACCTTGTGGTCCTCCGTGTTGTGGTGTGGAGCTCTTGGAGAAGAGCACTTGGAAGTATTTTTGGGCGAAATACTTACTAGATGAGGAGGTTAGAATTAACATTTCCACCAGGCTATGAGGGGATGACCTCTCTACTAGAATATGATGTAGAAGGAGGGACGCCATTTCTATCATAACGAGGAGCTAAACATGGGAGCAACATCTTCATCATAGCAAGGAGCTAAAAAAGGGATGGCATGTCCACTAAGCTGAGAGGCGAAAGGAGGAAAATTATTTGGGGTTTGAAGAGTCTGTAAATGTCATTATATACCTAGTAAGGGATAAGAGTTTATATACATAGCTGAGTGCCAAAGGAGCAATAATTAGTTAAATGCCCAAAGAGGACGACCTTTAGGAAGTGAATATAGGTCCATTCGACTGAACCATTATAAATCTGATTTGTATATTTCTACTTTCCTGTATTTACTTCTTGCATTTACTTTATGATCTTTGGTTTATTTGATTGATCTTTAGAAAGTTGTGATTTCATTTTTTTCTTGATTGAAAGAAAAAAATAAAAAAATGAATATTTTCTATAAGTTTGAAAAATAAAAATCTCTATTATTATTTTTTGTTTGAAAACTTTTCTCAAAGCTTCCACATATTTCTTTGATTTGTTTTAAAGTTAAGGAATGGTTTTTAAAATACTAATTCATCCCCACTCTTGGTGCATCATAGCAGTTTCAATAACACATGTATAAATATCATTAATGACTTGAATATAAACTTTATTAAATCCTTTCTTTTCTACAACTCTCCAGAGAACTTCTCTTGAAACATTATCATATACTTTCTCTAAATCAATAGATATCATGCATGAATCATTCTTACTCTCTCTATACCTCTCCATCAAACCTCTCAACAAATGTATAGCTTCCATTGTATACCTACTCAATATGAATTCAAACTAATATTGAGAAACATTGGTATCGTGTTGTAACATATGCTCCATTACTCTCTTCCACAATTTTAACATTTGACACAAACTTAATTCTCTATAATTTGCACACTCTTATATCATCTCTATTCTTAAAAATAAGAACCAACACATTCCTCTCCACCCATCTAGCATCATTTTCATTTTAAAAAGAATATTAGAAAGTTTAGTAAGCCAAGAACTTTATTAACATCCAAAGCATTTCCGCACTTTTATTGGAATATCATCAGGTCCAACTGTTTTTCATAATTCATTTTCTTTAAAGCATCTCTGACTAATTGTAAAAATATAAAACCTTATTTTCATTTAGGATGCTATAGTTACTAAAGTCAATTGTATCCTCACAATCTTTATTGAAAAGTTTATCTAAATATCAAACCCACTTATGTTGAATATCATCTTCTAAGAAAAATACCTTTTTATCTTTAACCTCAAAGCATTTCACTTGAACTAAATATTTACTTATCTTATCTATTTGCTTAGCTAACTTAAACATACTTTTTTTTTTCCTCCTTAGTATCTAATATATTATATAAATTTTTAAAATCTAAACTAGACAAAATTTAAATTAAAAGTGTTAGTTGAATCAATATTGATGTGAACACTTAAATTCTTAAAATGCATGCATACAAAATGCTAGTTGCATTTTATTTTTTTGCATTTCAAGTTTGTTGGTGTTTAGTTTGAAGCAAAATGAAGCAAATTAAAATGTTGAGGGATTTGAAAAACCATAAGACCTCTAATTTGTAAGTGAGACAAATCATATGCTTTTTTAAGCCAAAGTGGTATCATCTAGCCCCCTAACATGGTAATCTCAACATCACCCACCCTTTTCATTACATGTAACCCCTCCTCGCCTTTCCCACTTGCCCAACCTATCTTCTTCTTGGCATGTCGCCTACCCACATTGCTACCACCTTGCCTGCAAGTTTTTGCTTCCCCTACTTGCCCTTGCCTCTTTGGCTTGTTCTCTCCTGACTAATTGCTTTGAAATTTTATTTAAAATGCGTCATAACTAACATAAATAAATATTTTATTAAATAATTTTTATATTTTCAAATATATAATAATTAGCCTATTTTTTAAGGCTTATTTTGAAAATATATACAAACAACATTGCTACTTGGCCCAATCGCATTGGCTCACATAGGAGCTTGAAAATGGGTGAATGAATTTGGTTCGAGTTAGACCTGAAATTTATTGACCATACCAAAATTCGGTCAATCTTAATCCGACCCGTTTAAAATAGTTCAAAAAGGTAAACCTAAACCCGACTTGCTAGTAACATGAACCCAACTTGATAACTCATTTTATTTCAAAAAAATATTTTTATCAATTTTGTTAATCATAAGTTTTAGTTTAATTGATAAAAAAATAAGAAGATTAGACCTATGTGCATAGACACTGACACAACACGACATGGACACGGGTTGGATATAATATTATAAATTTTTTTAATCTAAAAAGTATAAAAATTAAGCAAGCAAAATATAAAAAATAATTGAGAAATGATAAATCATTTAATTAGGATTTGTGCTTAAATTATTAATATTGAGATATTGAGAGCCAGGCGTTGATGTCATCTTTCAAGCACGAGAGGAGAGATGACAAAGTTGTAAATAGTCGGGCATCAAAATTGGGTAATGGACAACGAGCATCAATGCCGAGACGGTGTCGATAATCTATGTTGAAATGATGTTGGATAAAAATGAGATATAGCGACAATATAGAGATGTGATTGTGGGTGTAGAAATTGCTGATGTCAACCTTTGATTTTGAGATGGTTTGAAAATCAAAGGTTTGACAACGTTAGAGGCAAACATTGCGATGATATCAGACACTATTATGAAACCCTAATCGTGATCCACAATATAGAAATTAAAATGTGAATGTTCAAGGAATGATGTATTAAGTGCGAGCAATATATATGGGCAATTATGTGAAAAAAGAAATTTAATTTTTATTTATTAATAATTAAAACTTTGAAATATAAAGAAGTATATATATATATATATAT
>NW_021318777.1:3160960-3204249 GCF_001605985.2 Dendrobium catenatum
TAATAATAATAATAATAATAATAATTATAATTGATATATTCTCAAAAAATTATCTTGATCAAGCACGAATCTCGAGGCAAAAATCAAGCTGGAAACTTCAAAAATTAATTCTGTGATCATCTAAACTCCGATTTTAGCAAACTTATAGTCGAATTGATCGTCTCAAAAATACGAACCCAACGACATTAAATTCAACTCAATCCGAGTCCATATCAAAGTCCCGAAGCACATTTGGAAGGTTCAATCCATAATTTGGGTTACTAAACGGCTTCCAAAATGACATGCTTATAGTCTAATCGAGCGGCTCGACGAGAAGAATCCAACGAACCCAGAATCGCCAAATTTCGACATTATTAAGGCCTTCAAATGTCTAACAAACGGTCCACGATCAAGGGATTCAATATTAACCGTCCATTCAAACCACTCTCGATTCGCCCCTGATCCTCCTATTTACAGGCCATGCCACTCCATAAATCTATAAATAGACCCATCATTTCTCTTGAGAGGGGGCCCAAGCAAGAAGAAGAAGAAGAAGAAGAAGAAGAGAAGGATAGGAGGGAAGAAACTCATCCTCGACCACTGTCGCCAGTATTTTGCCCGATGTCAGAGTTCTACCCGACGTTCAAGCAATGTCGGAGTTCTACCTGACATTCAAGCAACACCAAAATTCTTCTCGACATTCAAGTGACACTGGAGTTTAACCCGAACTCCAAGTGACGCAGGAATTCCGCCCAACCTCCAAGTGACGTCAGAATTTTGCCTGACCTCCAAGTGGCGTCAGAGTTCTGTCTGATTTCCAAGTGACTCTGGGGTTTTGCCCGAATATCATCCAACGCTGAAGTTCTCCCCAGACGCCAACTAACATTGAACTTCTACTTGACGTCGTTCCTCTGCTCGTCGCTAAGTCTCTACTCGACGCCAGATTTCTGCATGTTGTCAGACTTTCACCAGACATCTACCTGATGCTGGATTTCTGTCAGTTGATAGACTTCTACCTGACGCCATCCTTTTGGCCTTCGTAGTCAGATAATAGTTTTTTCGGCCTCCATTGCCCACCTACTACGGTCCTTCTGACTTACGTCGCACACTGACTATAGTACTTCAGACCAAACAAACACATCAACAGCGATGTTTTGTATTCTCACCATGTAATGTACTCTATAAGATGTACATCAAGCTAAGGCCTTCCCCTGAGGAAGGACCTTATTTGTAATCAACTATAATACTAGTGGATTCATTCATACTGAGCTAGGCCCCGTGTTTTTTCCCCATTTTCAGGGGTTTTCCATATAAAAATCTTGGTGTCTTATAAATGTTACACACCCACTCTCTTATCTGATTGTGTGCCAGATTTTCGTATAAAGCTAAAACATTAAGCTTTATATTTCTTTACCGTCGCGAATACTCCAAGATGCAACAATTTGGCGTCGTCTGTTGGAAAGTGGTTCCCAACTGGGGTGCAAATTTTGCTCCAATCTCAAAAGGTCATTCATGTCAATTTCATGACATCAACCATCGCTGCATCAATTTCTTAAGAACTAGATGCTGACTGGGGGGGGGGGCAACTTTGAATTCAACAATGATCAAAAAGATCATCCAATGCTTTCAACATCAAGATGATATTTACGGAAAATCCAAGCAAATGCAAGGATGCTTCCAATCAATTTACATACTTTATACAGTCCATATCTGAACTTCTACTCCTTGGGCATGGTCTCAATCTTGACCTCAAAAAGGCAGTAATGGTCTAAAAATAGACCATTCTTCACCTTTGATCAGGAAACAGGCGGCGTTCACCTCCTCCCAATCAAGGAAAAATCGATTCCAAGGAGATTCAATTCGACCTCTTTCATATAGGTTAACGTCATCAAGCAAAGTGCTCTGACATACAACCTTGGATAGGTCTTATATCCTTGGTGGATTCTCTCGACTTCTTCCACACAGGTTAATGTTGTCGAGCAAAGGCTCCTACATACAACCTCGGATAGGTCCTACATCATTGGTGGATTCTCTCGACCTCTTCCATACAAGTTAACGTCGTCGAGCAAAGGCTTCAATATACAACCTCGGATAGGTCCTACATTATTAGTGGATTCTCTCGACCTCTTCAAAACAAGTTAACGTCATCGAGCAAAGGCTCTGATATACAACCTCGAATAGGTCCTACATTCTTAGTGGATTCTCTCAACCTCTTCTACACAGGTTAACGTCATCGAGCAAAGTACTCTAAATAACCTTAGAAATGTCTCGCATCCTTGGTGGATTCTTTTAATCTCTTCCACACAGGTTAACGTCATCAAGCAAGGCTCTGACATACAACCTCAGAAAGGTCTCACATCATTGTTGGATTCTTTTGACCTCTTCCACTTAGGTTAATGTCATAAAGTAATACTATGACATACAACCTCGAATAGATCATACAACCATGGTGAATTCTCGCAACCTCTTCTACAGAGGTCAACATCATCGAGAAATGTTCTAAGTGAACAATATTCTCTTTATAAAGATTCCATAAAAGTAAGTGATTGATAAAATCATTACTCATATAAAGACCTTAGCTATCTAACAGTGCATCCAAAAATATGGGGGCAAGATATCAAAGCACATCTCAAATATATAATCACAATTCAGCTTCATCCAAGAGACAAGTTCTCAAATTCATAAGCAATATCAATGGAGTTACATTTCAAATTGCACGTCAAGTTCAATCGTACATTTATTCTCAAGCTTAAATTAAAAGTAGATCTACATCATATGTACAAGTCATCAAATAACTTCTTCTTCGAAGGAAGATTGTAATTTGATCTTCATCAAGCCTCAACTCAGTTGACACTATAAGTGTGTTACCAGACTATTAACATATCACACTGTTTTGGTTACTTGAATCAGGATATCTAATATCAGCAAACTTCTGTTGCATATTATCTTTACAAAATGCCACTAGACTCCCGCCATCATCGGCCCTTCATCTGATATAAGCCAGCGGTCCTTCACTTCATATCAGCCATTATCGACTTCTCGCTTGATTGCTACTTGTAATGCACACTCAAACTTTCTCCTTCAACTCTACACTAGTCATTGACTGCTAATGAACTTCAATTTGATTGTCCAGTGCCAATAGGCTTCTGCTTAAATGGCATTTAAATTCTCCTATTCTACTCATCACTTCTGGTTCTCCTTCTAGATAATATTACCGCCAGTTCGCATACAATCAGCAACTGATCTTCTTCTATCAAAAGTTTGTCTATTAAGAAGATAACTTCTTATCATGACTCCTTCAATACAAGAGAGGAGCACTAAAGCTTGATAGGAGAATGCCGCCTATCTCTGACAGTGGAATGCCTCCAATGTAAGAAGAAGTTCGTAAGAGAAGAATAAGAAGGAAAAAATCTCCTTCTACACAAGAGAGGGGCATTGAAGCTCTATAGGAGAACGCCGCCTATCACCAATAGTGATTGCCTCCAATGTAAGAAGAAGACTCGAGGAGAAGAAAATAAATGACTGTAAAAATTCTAAACTTCTACACATGAAGAGGGGCCATGAATTTTAGTAGGGGATAATGCCTACAAAAAATAGGGGAATGCCTCAACTATTAGAAAGTTAGAACGAAGGAGGAGAAAGAAAATAAACGGCTGCAAAAATTCCAACCTTTATACACTAAGAGGGCACTGATTTTGCGTAGGGAAAATCACCTACGAAAAACTGTGGAATGCCTCCCATGTTAGAAAGTTAGAATGCGGGAGGAGAAAGAAAAGAACAGGTTGCAACAATTTTCTTCTAAACTGAAGAGGGGCGCCGATTTAATTAGGGAAAGTCACATACGAAAAATAGCAGAAAATCTATAGAGCAAGAAGAAAAATGTTGGGAGAAATAAAGAAAAGGAGGAGAAATCTCTAATTTCTGTACAAGAGGAGGGGCGCAAAATTATGTAGGAAAAGTCATCTACGAAAAATAACAGAATGCCTCCACTATCAGAAAGCCAAAAGAAGAAAGAAGGAAAAAGAAGAGAAAATTCTAACTTATGTATAAGATGAGGGGCACTAAATTAAGTAGGAAAAGTAACCTACTCAAAAATAGCAGAAAGCCTCAACTGTCAGAGAGTAAGAAGTAGAAAAGGAGAAGATGCAAGTTTCCCCCTGACCCTGGGGGCTATTTATAGCATTTTTTAGAGAAGCAAGGAAGTTTCCAGATTTTTCATAAATTTTTCAGATTTTTACAAAATTTTTGAACTTTTTTGGATTTTTCTAGAATTTTTGGATGTTTTTTGAATTAAAAATCCAAAAAAAAAATGACTTTTTGTAAACCGCCAGCGGCGAACCACCGCTTGGCCGCCAAATGGTCTGCGGAATGGCGCGGGCCCATGTAGGGCTGCGAGTGGGCCCAGACAGGCAGTAGGCAGGCCGCAGCCTGGGCGAGGCATGGGCCAGCGGGCCTGACGCGCGATTCCTCTGCCGTCGTCATCAGCGGCGGCGGCCGGCCGGCCAGTTCGGCCGGATCGATTGCCTACGCGTATCTGGGTTCAATTATTTCCCTTGAAGGGCTAAATCAGATGTTTTTAGGGTCCCCGGATACGTTTTTCAACGTTCCAGACTTAATTTTGATATTTTCGGAGTTCAACGAGGCCTCTATGATCAATTTTAAGAAAGTTAAATTTTTCAGAACATAATTTTTTGTGATACGACAAATGCGAATTATCATCGCATATATTTTCAAACTCATGGAGCTTCAACGTCCGAAAATACTGGGGCAACTGATATATCCTCGAAAAATTATCTTGATCAAGCATGAATCTGGAGGCAAAAATCAAGTTGGAAACTTTAAAAATTAATTTTGGGATCATCTGAACTCTGATTTCATCAAGCTTATAGTTGAATTGATCATCTCGGAAATACAAACCCAACGACACCAAATTCGACTCAATCCGAGTCCAACTAGGTCCGAATCGAAGACCCGAAGCACATTTGGAAGGTTCAATCCATAATTTGGGTTATCAAACGGCTCCCAAAAATGACATGCTTATAGTTGAATCGAGCGGCTTGATGAGACATATCCAACGAGCCCAAGATTGCCAAATTTTGACATCATTAAAGCCTTCAAATGTTTGACGAACGGTCCACAATCAAGGGATTCAATATCAGCCATCCATTCAATCCACTCCCGATTCGCCCCTGATCCTCCTCCTATTTACAGGCCATATCACTTCAGAAATCTTTAATAGACCTCTCATTTCTCATGAGAGGGGGGCCTACGCAAGAAGAAGAAGAAGAGAAGGATAGGAGGGAAGAAACTCCTCCTCGACCACCGTCACCAATATTCAGCCTGACGCCAGAATTTTGCCCGACACCAGAGTTTTGCCCAACATTCAAGCAACGAGCCGAGTTCTGCTCGATGTTCAAGCAACATCAAAATTCTGCCTGACGTTCAAGTGACACTGGAGTTTCACCCGAACTCCAAGTGACGCCAGAATTCCGCCCGACCTCCATGTGACACCAGAATTCCGCCTAACCTCCAAGTGACACCGGAGTTCTGTCTGATTTCTGAGTGACTCTGGAGTTTTGCCCGAATATCATCCAACGATGGAGTTCTCCTCGGCCGCCAACTAATATCAGACTTCTACCCGACGCCGCACCTCCGCTCGTCGCCAAGTCTCTACTCAACGCCGGACTTCTGCATGTTGTCAGACTTTCACCAGACATTTACCTGATGCTGGATTTCTGTCCGTTGATAGACTTCTATCTGACGCCATCCTTCTGGCCTTCGTTGTCAGACAATAGTCCTTCCGACCTCTCTTACCCGCCGACTACGATCCTTCCGACTTACGTCGCACACCAACTACAGTCCTTCAGACCAAACAAACACATCAACAGTGATGTTTTGTATTCTCACAATGTAATGTACTCTATAAGATTGACATCAAGCTAAGGCCTTCCCTTGAGGAAGGACCTTATTTGTAATCAACTACAATACCTGTGGATTCATTCATACTGGGTTTGGCCCCGTGGGTTTTCCCTCTTTTCAGGAGTTTTTCACGTAAAAATCTTGGTGTCTTATAAATGTTACACACCATCTCTCTTATTTGATTGTATGCAAGATTTTCGTACAAAATTAAGACGTTAAGCTTTATATTTCTCTAACGCCGCGAATACTCCAAGATGCAATAATAATAATAATAATAATAATAAAATTGGTCATTTATTGACACCATAATTCTCTTATTCCTAAAGAGATCTAAGGTTAGCTACATTCATTATCAGGTAGAGTACTCGAAAGAGCCGGGCGGCTTTGTAATTTAGTGAAACAGTGGTCAGTCGCCGCAGGGTCTCCGAGTCTCCGATTTACAAACTTTCAAACGAGCTAGATCAGGCCCCCTTTTTCCGCCGGTCTTCACTCTATCTCTCTCATTAGTGCTCCACCGGGCAGCAATGGTGGCTCCGGTCGAACCGAAACCTGGGGGAACCCTAAGAAACGCCTTCGGCGGCGTTTTGGGTTTCTTTATTCTTCTCCTCATAGGTGTCCTTGCCTTCTCGATCCGTCTCTTCTCAGTACGACCGCCTGCCCGTCCTCCAATTTCTGCCGTTTCAATTAAGCAACAGATCCAATTTATATTTCTCTTTCAATGAAATGCTTGGTGTCTTTGATTATTAATCTGGATTTGTAATGCTTCCTGGATTTCTCAGGTTATAAAGTACGAGAGCGTGATCCATGAGTTCGATCCTTATTTTAACTACAGAGTTACGCAGGTTTGATTCTTTCGAAGACCTCTCCTTTCTTCTGTCGGACTGTTATCTCCTTCTCGCTTTCCTCTCAAACTTTTGGTTTGCCTTTGAGAATCACGCCAGTTTCAATGATTTACCTTTCTTTGAGGGGTTTGACGTAATAAAACATCCATGAAAAGAGTCATCTGGAGAAAATTGAGGCAATCGCCTGTGTTTTTTTCGAAGTGTTAGGTGTAATCCACCTAACTTATGATCTCTTCAACAGTGAAAGTGAATGACTGATTACTGGTAGAATCCATTTTCGTTTAATCCATTTTAATTGCACTGATGAAGGAGTTTGCAGAAATATCGTGTAGAGTCTATGATGGTGCTTGGAATGTGGAACTCAAAGAGAAGATCAAGTTGGACATTTATTGAAAAAAAAAGAAAAAAAAAGTTGGACATTTATTGAGAGAAAAACAATTATGGAATGCATATGCTTGCACCAGTTTGTCCACTGCGGTGCATTATGATTTATTTTATGATGAATTGTTCTAAAATCCTATACTTGATCATAAAGTATTTTTGAGTTCAAAATGTGAACTTGGTTGCTACTGTTTTGGATGTAGTTACTAAAACAATGGATTATACTTTTGCTGAATGTAGTTATTAAATAATAGATTTGGTTACTAGAAGTTTGAATATATAACTTGATGGTTAGGGTTTAGGGTTCATTCGGACTTTGAGTAACCAAATTCATTATTTTAGTAATGTGTATTTATTTGAGTAACCTAATTTATACTTTGGATAATTGTTTTTTGATCAATGGACTAAAAAGCAATTTTGTGCCAATCATACAACACTGGGTTGAGTTCCTCTTCATTAATTGTAATCATTATAGTTTATGTGAAGGGTGAATAGGAGCTAGCTTGAAAATTTACTGATAAAACTCGGTGTAGTCTAAAATGTCTAGGATGTAAATATAGTCATATATGTGACTGATCCTTGAAATTTTAACATCTAATGATTTTCTGCTATTAGCATTTCCTTCACTGTGATATCTGACTTTGCTTTTTTGTTTTTCAGTTTCTTACCAAAAATGGAATTTATGAGTTCTGGAATTGGTTTGATGATCGAACCTGGTATTGTGTCCAATTAAATGCCCAATGTTGTCCTATAATTGTATTATATCATTAAGAAGTGCATTTTTGTTTTGATTCAATTGAATTCTTGTTACTTAGGTATCCCCTGGGCCGTGTTATTGGTGGAACTGTTTATCCTGGGCTAACATTAACAGCAGGCACCATGTGGTGGTATGCTTTAGATGTTGTAAACTTGTGGGATTGATAGGGAGTCCAGGTTAAACGTTCAAATATTTTCTTAAATCTTAGATATGCAACTAATTATTTTTTCATTACAGGATACTTAATTCTCTTAACATTCCTCTATCAGTGGAGACTGTTTGTGTCTTCACTGCTCCAGTCTTCTCAGCTTTTGCAGCTTGGGCTACATACTTTTTGACAAAGGTTTTTTTTTTTTTTTAAACATTTTTGAACTTCTTTGCTGTTACAGCTGCAGTTATCCTTATAGTAAGTTCTTCTATTTTTTGATGCATTGATGTTCTTTTGGCAGGAGGTTAAAGGCATTGGATCTGGATTGACAGCAGCAACTCTCTTAGCACTGGTAAGAGCGCAATGAACATTGCGTTTTAGCACTAGTTATTCTAGAAAATTCATTTTGCTACTAAAGATGGGAACAAAAACTTAATGTTATGGATAGTTTTCATTGGCTAAATCCTATAATTGTAGTCTTTAATGAAAGAACTACATTATTGGATCATGCTTTATGCATGCTAGGGAATCAAATAAAATTTTACTCGTTATATTCATCTATTTAATTATTAGAATGATGATTCTGACTTGCTCAATAATGCTCTTTAGATGATTAACTTATTCTTTCATCTATTGCATTTAATTATACCTCTCCTATTCCACACAGGCCATGCTTCCATAGCTAAAAAGTTGGATTTCTATCTTGTGTTAGTCATCAACATTTCTCAGCAAGCATGGGGCTGATTGTTTCATTTCTAAGACATCGATAAATTTTCTCTAGAGAAGCCTGGGATATACAAGCATTCACCTAGCAAGCTAGCCAAGAAAATGAGAAATGAAAACATTAGGGAAGTTATAAGGGAAGTGAGGACATCTATCTAAATGGTAGGTTTGTTGAACTTTGATTGAAAAAGTTATGGACATATGTGCCTATAATTATTTTTGTTCATGGTCTAAGAATGAAGTTTCTATATGAACAGAACTTTGTTGGAAGTTAAATTATATAGCTAAGATCCAATTAATGCTAATGAAAACCCTAGTATGGACACGTATGAAGAGTATACATGAAGCTTACTCTCAACTGTTTAGGATATGCTGATGAGAAGTTGAGAAAAACTTAAGAGTGGATTAAGTTGTATGATGCCCTTATAATATAACAATTATAGTGAGAGGTCTTCTTAAGTTGAAATTTCAAATTCTTTCCTCCAGTTTCCAACAAGAAAATTTTCCTTTTTTGTTTTTACCTCTGTTACAACACTTTTACTTGATGTGCCATATCAGTGCTCTTTCCAGTGCTTTGCTCTAGTTATCCTCAATTTCTCTTTTTGTTTTTGGTTTATTTTCCTTCTTAAGTTGAAATTTCAAATCCTTTCCTTCAGTTTCCAACAAGAAAATGTTCCTTTTTGTTTTTACCTCTGTTACATCACTTTTACTTGAAGTGCCATATCAGTGCTCTTTCCAGTGCTTTGATCTAGTTATCATCAATTTCTCTTTTTGTTTTTGGTTTATTTTCCTTTTTTTTTTGTTTCATGGAGTTCATGCTATATTCAAACTCAATAATTAGGTATTTGCTTAGCCAATTTGTGTAACATGGTTATACTTTCCACAGAATGGTTGTTGGTAAGTACCTTAAAATTTTAGGAATATAGGATATGCTTGGAATAGGGATGTTGGCTAACATATATTCCTACTTGATGCTTTACCGTATTTTCAATGCTTTGTTATCTTTTTGGCTTAAGGACTGCACACATAAGGTATTCTTTAGTGCTAGGCATCCTCAGCTAAGCATTTTTTCCCCCTTAGATCTAAGTTCGAAGTTCCAGGGCCTACTAACACTTTAGCTTGTTCTGATCAGTGATCACTTTTGTAAGTGAAAGTGCTCCTTTTTATCATTATTGTGCAACTCATAAAGCCTTAAACTGGGATTAGAGATTGGAGTTGCGGTGTGGGTTGTTGAGTTCCTTCATATGTTAATTCAATATTACTAGATGAATGAGATTTATGATACTATTTAATGAGATTGAACTTTCAAAAATTGGATCTGGATTTAGCTCACTATTGTTATGTTTCATGTCTTTTTCATCCATAAAAAGTTAATGCGTGAAACTTCACACTTGCATTTAGAAAGTGCTTGATGAATTATATTGTTGCCTATTTTTGATAGTCTCTGAATTACTTTTAAAACAGCTGCAAGATCATAAAAATGATCTTAAGTCTAATCATGTTTCTTTAGGGGTGTAAATGAACTTAACTGAACTGAGCGAGCTCTTTTTTGTAGTAAGTTGATAAGAATAGCCTTGCTGGAAGTTGGCTTGAGTTCAAGTCATGCAACAGGTTTTGTGGAAACTCGTTTTGTAGGTCATGAAGCCACTGCCAATAAAAAAAATTATGCTGGTTGTTTTACTTTCTTGCCAGCTCTTTTATGATAGGAAATGCCCTCATGATCTCACATATTCAATCAGATTAATAGGTTCAAATCAAACTCGGTAACCAATCATGCTCAAATCCAAAAAATCTTCAAGCTGGCTAAAATGCATACAGACAAACAGCTTAAAGGTGCATAGGTAGAAGATTTTCTAAATGAGCAGGAGAATTATCTTTTTTCCATGAATAAATCAATTCAAGAAACACCAGCAACTCTCCTTTTATCCAATTCTAGTCCCCCCCACCCCCGGGTCCGCCAACATCAATAGTGAAAGATGTAAGGGAGAAGGATAAAAGCACAATGTTCTCAAAGAATTGAACAATCTTTCTGTATAAATTCAACAACAATATAAGTTCGGCAACTTAATAGAAACATCCAGCTTAGGCAATCTATATGCTTCAAAAAAATTTCAGCACTCATATGTAGAGAAATGTTAGGTTCAACAGCACATCACATTAGAAGTAGCAGTGTAAGCAACCACTATGCGGCTTATGTTGTCATCCTGTAGGGTTGCCATAACATGCACTTAGAGGGGATCTACTTCCACAGATGAGCTGGACATGACTTTTTACAAATGTTGGTTAAAGTAAATTAAGTATTTAAAATCACATGCAATTACAGGCGATCTACTTCCACAGATGAGCTGGACATGTTTTTTTACCAATGTAGGTTAAAGTAAATTAAGTATTTAAAATAGTGCCGAGTACATCTACTTAAAATAAGTGCATAATAATACCACTTTTGCTTTAAACTCATTAGTGAGTCGCATATTAATTAATCATGCTTCCCATAATTTCTTGCTATAAATATATTCTATTCAAAAGTAAATCAATTGTGCAACTGGCATCTTTATGAAGATAAAAACATGCTACACTAGTTTAAACACTAAAGATGGTCTAAATAAAGAATGGAAACATTAAGATTCCCTGTTGAAGGATGCAGTTTAAAGGTGTAGGGAATGCTGTGTTGCTGGCTTAAGTTTTTGATAGAATTACGACCTCTGAAAACATTTATGGAAACATGGGGTTCAATATTTAGTTCAGAATATATATGCTGCCTAGGAAATGTTTGGAAACATATTAACTTGACCAGTGGATCAATGGGTTTTTAATGTGTTTATCGATCTTATTCATGGTGGAATAGAAATAACAACTCAAGAAGACGCTTATCATGTTTCTATTTTTGAGTAATACAAAGCATAACCATATTATGCAACTTATGACGTGCTAGATTTAAAGATAAAAGCAATTTTCATCCATTTTTGGTGCATCATCTATTCTTTTACAATTTTTTCATCTCGGTTTTGTATCTGATTTTAGTAAAGTGAAATGGTGTGTGCAAATTACATTTATTCTTGTTTTGTTTCCATTTTACGTGTAGGTTCCTTCCTATATATCACGTTCCGTGGCTGGCAGTTATGACAATGAAGCTGTAGCGATATTTGCCCTAATATTTACCTTCTTCCTTTATATAAAGGTAAGGATGGGTTCCTTATGAATTCATGAATTCTATTGCTTCAATATTAATGAGAAATGGGTATTAATTTAGTGTAATCTTATGTTACTTGATGTTTTTGAACCATGTTTTCTGTTCATGTGCAGACGCTGAATACAGGATCACTTTTTTATGCCACCTTAAATGCTTTATCATATTTTTATATGGTAAACATATATTATTCATATATTATTCAGATTGCATTTTCTTGTTTATCGACTATACAGTGTAAGTAAGTTGCTTCTTTTTGTTAGGTGTGTTCTTGGGGAGGCTACACTTTTATCATTAATCTAATTCCAATGCATGCTCTTTTATGTATTGTGACTGGTCGCTACTCATCTCGATTATACATTGCATATGCCCCTCTTGTGAGTTGTTTCTGAATCAAATTTTCATTTTGCATAATTCCCAGTCTCTATCAATATCAGTAGAGTGAGATTAGTGTTTGGTAAAAATTTCTGTCTACTTTGTCTAAACAGGTTGTTTTGGGGACCCTTCTAGCTGCATTGGTGCCTGTGGTTGGTTTTAACGCAGTGATGACTTCAGAGCATTTTGCATCCTTCTTGGTATGATTTGTTTTGAGGAATAATACAAACAATATGAGGCTTAAAATAAGCAAGGATGAGGTTTTTAGGGATAAAGCAAAGTTTTAGTTTTCTGCTTAGAACCTTAATCTTATTATTTTATCAAATGAATTCAAATTTGTTCTATTATTATGTGTTAAGACTTGTTAGACTTACGATTATTGGTATAATGTGATTGGTTTGATGAAATATTAATTTGCAGGTCTTTATTATTATTCACGTGGTGGCCTTTGTTTATTTTATCAAAGGGATTCTTTCACCAAAGATGTTTAAAGTGGCTATAACTCTTGTTTTGACTGTTGGAATGTAAGTGATTTGCTTATCAACCTTTGATATATACTGTCTAACAGTTTATCATCATCATTATCAGCTTCAATAATAGCCGCATTTCAATTATTTAGGGTAAACTGTAGGAATTTTCATTCCATTCCTTTTTGTTAATTGCTCGATGTAGGATTGCCTTTTAGGCCTTGTTTGGAGTTGCTTTTTCAGCATGGTGTGTCTGTGGTCTTGTTCCACGTAACAGGAAGATCAAATTTAATGAAAGACGTTTATTGTAAATTGTCTCCACGGGAGAGAAGTGACCTGTGTTGGAATGTAAATTTATAAAGCAGCTTTCTAACAACTTCTCAACCTTCATTCTTTTTGTATAGGAGAAACACAAACCACTGCAGCCATAAATTACATTTTTTTTTCTTCAACTTCTAGGCATGTTACTTTGGTCTATCCCACCTATTATTGTTAGATTGTCCTGTTACCTTCTTGATGCTGCTTTTGCTTTCAACTGATACCTAAATTAACCCTATCCACTTTCATAGTCTCTTTAAAATAATCATTTGAATTCTTTTATCATTTTAGCATTCATCCATTTAGTTTTATCGTCATTTTTTATTTGATTTCTTTGATAATTTCTTTTTTCTCAGTTAACACCTTGATGATAACAATGATTAGCCTAAAAAATTTCCACAAGGTCCCCCAATACACAAAATATTTTAGGAAGATATATTATGTTCTTAGGAACATACTGCACATTCTATTAAGATTTGCCGATGAAATATATGTTGACACTATAGTTAATAGAAGGGAAATTTACATACATACCACTTTATTTCATGCTATTTACATATCTAATATCCAAAACATTAATATTACATGCCTACCACTCATATACAACTTTAATATCAAATATACCACGCATGTCATTCATTTGTACCATTCATGTCATCCTATAAACTTTAATATTTCATTCCATGCACCCAAATTTGTTCTATGGGTGGTAAGTATGTAATATTAATATTTTGGATGTTAGATATGTAAATAACATGAAATAAAGTGGTATGTATGTAAATCTCCCTTAATAGAATTGTGAAGAGCATACCTTACATTGATGATTGAGTGTATCTTATGATTCATGTCACGACCTTGCCCGGTTAGCTCGCAAGGGCGAGGCGGGAACAGAGGTCGGACAGGATGAAGATAAAAGAACTTCACAATAAATAATTAACATATCTCCAAAAGTACCAAACATAATGAAAGAGCCACTACAAAATTTCCAAACATAAACTTTTCTCTTCTTTCATTCCAAAACACCAATAGATGAATTTAACATTAAGTTTACAAAATGCAAAAGGGGATCCAAAATCTTTTTTTTTCTTACCTATCATTTCTAAACCTTCTATACAAAATATCAAAACTCAAAAGAACCTGCCGCCCGTCGTCTCCCTACGACGGTAAGTGCGCGGTGGTTGGTCTGCCATCTATCCTTTTCTAGATCCTCCTGAAAAGTGTTCCCACAACGAGGGTGAGTCATAAACTCAATAGTTATGAATGAGAATTCAAATAAACTTAGAATCAAAGAAGAAAATTATATCATGCTTGGATATTTTAGCAAAAGAAACATCAACATAAAGAAACTTTTGCTTAGAAGAAGTGCATACCTTTACCTCAACTTTCAAGTGCTTTTTCCTTCATAACATTTCCATTTTTTCTTTAACATTTTGCCTCACATGATAATCTCAAATGCATAACATGAATATGAAATGTTCATAATAGTTTAATATGTAAATATAACACCCGTCTCAGGAGTATCACTTGTACTGATCAGGTACATAAAATTTGACCATTTTCTTTACCATTGGTTCATAGGAACCATCCTTTACCATAGCTCATAAGAGCCTCCTTTACCATGTGATACTCCTGCGTCAACATGCACATACACTTATTACATATATAACCATAAGAGATACTTTAGGTAAACCATTCATAAACTAATCAAGTGTATGTTTCCTTAGGGATATGCATGCTTGATATGCTTATGTGTGCTATTGCATGTAAAGAGGAAAGAAATGTATAGTAAGAGTAGAGAAATGAGCATGGGATCCATTCATGAATTATACATTTGCATAAAAAGAACCTTTGCAATTGCCTCAAGTGTCTATGAACTTTCAAGGGAACAAGAGTCATAAGAGTTTCATAATAAGCATAAAAGAATTTATCATTTATATGTAATTACAATGAAAGAAAGGTTGACTAAATTTATAAGAACTTCCATTCCACCTACCTTAATCCGTGCACCACAATGCAAATTTCCAAAATCCTTACTCTCCTTTTCCTCTTATGAAATCAAACACTACAAATGACAAAACATAACGTGTAAGCATAAGTTTTCCTCCCTCAAACCTTAAAAGAAAAACCCTAGGCAAAGCATGTAGCTAATCAACATATCAAGCATTGGTTTTTTCTATAAAAATCCCTCACTTAAACCATGCTAAATCCATTCTATCTTCACTAGAATTAGGATTTCATCCTAACTCTAGCTTTGGAAAACCCTAACTATTAGGGCATGCAAAAACTTCTTCTAAAAAGAATTTATCTTCACAAAAAGACTTCCTAACCACAAATAGAAACTTATCTACAAAGGCATTTTAATATAAAATCAAAATCAAATAAAACCCTAGATTTAAAAATTCATATTTTCATAAAAACAATATACATTAGGGTTTAGAAACATCATACTACCCTTCCCTAAACTTTTCTCAAAGAAAAAACCAAGTTTTCTCAAAACCCTAGAAATCTTCTCAACCAAAAATCTTTGAGAAAAGTGGAGAAATAATAATTCCTTTGCATACCTTAGCCTTCCCTTAGTCTCCCCTACGATTTTCCTCAAGATTGGCTGCCGGAATCCGCCGCCGGAGCCACCCGTTCTCCTCTCCCGTCTGCCTACGCGTCCTCCTTCTTCCTCTCGCGTTCGGTTCGGGCCACACGAAATGAATGGGGAGGGCTGGTTGGTTCATTTAGGGAGAAAGAGGATATGCCAAAAGACTCAAATGCCCTTACTTAAATAGATTTGGCTTAAGAAACACTTAGGGGTAGTATTGGCATTTAGAAACTTCCAAAATTTATAATTCTCAAAATACTCATAATCCGATATGGGTTCTATACATCAAAACAATCAAAATTTTACTCTCTATTTTATAAAATTATTCATGTCGAAATCCGACAACTTCAAAATTTTTACTTAAAACTAGTCGCGGCGCTTTGAAAAGCGTGCGAGGTATAAAATATCATTTTCGGGTTCTACAATTCACTTGTGAACGATCAATATACAATTTTTTTTTCTTATAGTGAAGGTAACTTTATGAAGGATGTATCTTATATTCTAGTGAGTCATCTTTTATTAAAAACAAGCCAAAAACTAACTCACAAAGGCTTATTGGTCAACTACCCAAAAAGGTAAACCAGCCTTATATTACATTATGATATACTACAAACAGGACCCAGTTTTGACAAAAAGTGGGATGATCTTCAATTAATTCATAGATAATGCCAAAAAAACAAAATCCTTCCTAGCCTTATTTAGCAAAATAAGGGTTACAAATTACAAAATTAAAGTAAATTAATAAGATTCCTAAAACTCTATCATCTAAAATAAAATCAAAGATTGTATAAAATGATGATTCCTATCTAATTTAAATAAAAGAAAAGCCTACAACAATAACATCAAGCCTTTATCCCACTATATGTGGTCAGTTACATGAATCATTTTTCTTCATTGTGTTCTATTAATATTCAAATTTTCAATTAAATCTAATTAACAAATATCATTTCTAACCCCTTCTAACCAACTCTTTTTAGGTTCATCTCTATCTTTTTTAACATAGACTAGATCTAATACATCTACTCTCCTAACCGGATTATCGGAAGGCCAATATTTTATGTGACTAAACCATCTAAGGTGACTCTCTCTAATCGTATCTACCACTGTAGCTACTCTAACCTTTTTATGTGTGTACTTATTTTGCATTCTATTTCTAAGTTAAAGACACTCATCCACTTGGGCATCATCATCTCTGCAACACTTAATTAATATTTGTTTATCTATTAATGACCAACATTTTGCGCCATAAAGCATCACAAGTCTCACCACCAACTTATAGAATTTTCCCTTAAGTTTGAAGGGCATTTTTCTATCACGCAACAAGCCCGATCATAGAAATAAAATAAATACAATTTATGGGTTAAGTTGATTTGGGTTTTGTTTGGACTTGAGTCTTATCTTGAATTTGGGATTTTGATTAATGTACTCTATTAACTGCACTGCTGTAAAAAGAACTCACTCTTGGAGAGGTAGAATTGTGCTGCTTTGCAGGTGGATCTAATGTTATCTTTATTAATTCTTCATGTGTGTAATTCAAGAAGCTTCAGGAGATGTTAAAAAAAAAATTCTTTATGACCACTTTATTCAACTCTCTCTATTTGATGACAACTCATGCTTTTATCATCCTTTTTTACACATAAAATTGGTGCGCTCCCTATGATTAAATACTGAATTTAATGAATGTTTGCTCAAGCAATTCCTGCAACTGTACTTTGAGAGCTCTTGAAATTTAGTTGTCTCCATTCGTTATGATGCTTTAGGAATTGGAGTGATCTTTAGAACTAGCAACCCATTGCCATCAAAACATCTGCTTTTATGCTGCCATTTTTATTTTTATTTATATCCTTTTTTTATATGATATATGAAAGATATAGAATATAAGCTAATCATTTATTCTTTCTTCAAAACTATTACATTTCAGTATTTACCTAATCATTTTTTTTACAGAATAAAAACTATCATTATTATATTGGCATCTATATAAATTAAGTATGCCATGATTTGTTTTCTTTTACTATTCCTTAGTCTTTCAAAGTTTGCATTCCATAAAAATGACATGCAAATAGTAACTCTTTGAGAATATGAAAAATGATGTGTATTTCTGTGATTTTTTATTATTACTGTTGTTTTTAAAACTAATATCAGTCCATTTTCAGTGCTGTTTGTATAGCAGTTATTGCGATACTTGTTGCACTCGTTGCCTCCAGCCCAACCAAAGGATGGAGTGGGAGAAGTTTGAGCCTGCTTGACCCGTAAGAATCTTTTGTTTAATTTCATGATGGTTGCTTTCTATAGTTCAGCTGTACAAATCTGTTATGGAATTCATTTTTAATGGTTGTTTAATCCTTATTAAGTAGGCGTGTGTCTTCCATTTCTTGTCACTTGTCAGGGCATTATGGTCTTCAGACAATCATCTTACACTCACTATTAAAGATAAACAGTATAAAGTAGAAGGCAAATAGTAACTACCTAATATAACAAAAGTTTATAGTCAATCATCTTACGCTCACTTTTGTACTGAACTGGTTATCTTTCCCTTTGGTTTATAGGCGCTAAAAGTTTTCATTTAGAAAAGATTCATTTCAATGATTTTTTTTCTCAACAACTGTTCAACTTTGTTATTTTTCTTATGTTTTTTTAGTGATTTATTCATAATTTATATTTATTCTCTTCTTTTATAGTAATCTATGCCTTGTTTCTTAATCTCGCTTTTCCTATTGGTGTTACAGGACCTATGCAAGCAAGTACATACCCATCATTGCTAGTGTTAGTGAACATCAACCACCTACATGGCCTTCTTATTTCATGGATATTAATATCTTGGCATTCTTAGTTCCAGCTGGCATAATTGTAAGTGCTGTAGATGTCTGCTAAATTATTTGATAGATATTCGTTTGCTCCATTCTTTTAATATTACCTGCATTTACACTATGATTCGTGGCAAATCAATTCTCTAGAAGTAGGTTGACAAAACTAATTTGCATGATAAAAACTAGACAACAACAACAACAACATCAAGACTTTATCCCACTATATAGGGTCAAATACATGATTTTTTTTCTTCATTGTGTCCTGTTAAAAGTTAAATTTTCATTTAAATCTAATAAAGAAAGGTCATTTCTAATATTTTCTAATCAAATCTTCTTAGGTCTACCTCTACCTTTCTTAACATAAGTCAATTCTAATACATCTACTTTCCTAACCAGGTCATCAGAAGGCCACCGTTTTATGTGACCAAACCATCTAATCTAAGGCGACTCTCTCTAATCTTATCTTCCACTAGAGCTACTCCAACCTTTTCATGTATATGCACATTTCATATCCTGTCTCTAAGAGTAAAGCCACTCATCCACCTGATCATTATCATCTTTGCCACACTTAATTAATGTTATGCTTCTCTTTTAATGGCACATGATAAAAACTAGAAATCATAAAAATATTGAATAACATAGAATTTTGATAATTGAAAGGCCCCACATTTGAAATGGAAAGCATAAGGAAAAGAAAGAACGACTTTATATTAATCAAATCGCAGGCCTAATAATGTAATGCAATAAATGCTTACTTAAGCTGTAATTTGTAAAATAAATTATGTGAAAAAGGATAAAAATCATGAATGTTACTTCGTTAAATGTTACCAAATTTTTGTCTAATATGTTAAAAAAAAATGAAATTATTATTATTTTTTCATGTATAGGACATAACCAATTACCTTTGAGACCACTCCGTGAAACCAATGCCTTGTACTAACTCAGTTATGTTGACACCACCACCACAATAACAACAATAACAACAAGCCTTTACCCCACTATGTGGGGTCCGCTACATGAATCATTTTTCTCCATTATATACTCTTAAGAGTCAAATTTTCATCTAAATCTAATAAATAAATATCATTTCTAATATTTTCTAGACAAGTCTTTTTAGGTCTATCTCTATATTTCTTAATACAAGTTAAATCTAATACATCTACTTTCCTAACCGAGTCATCTGAAGGGCGCCGTTTTATGTGACCAGACCATCTAGGGCTATTCTCTCTAATATTATCTTCCACTGGAGCTACTCCAACATTTTCACATATATGCTCATTTCGTATCTCGTCTTTAAGAGTAAAGCCACTCATCCACCTGAGCATCCTCATCTCTGCAACACTTAATATTATGCTTCTCTTTTACTGGCCAATATTTTGCACCATAAAGAATTGCATGTCTCACTACCATCTTATAGAATTTTCTCTTTAAGTTTGAGAGGGGATTTTCTATCACACAAAAAGCCCGATGCATTCCTCCACTTCAACCATCCAACTTGAATTTTACTAATAAAATCCCTATTTATTTCACCATCACTCTGAAAAATAGACCTAATATATCTAAAATGTGTACTCTTATTGAGACTTGATCACCCAAAGTCACAATCCTCCCACCAGATCTATTATTACTAAAATTACACTCCATATATTCAGTTTTAGATCTACTCAAATGAAAGCCTTTATACTCTAAGATTGACCTCCCTAATTCAAGTTTACCTTCAACTCCCGAAGGATTCATGTCATGATTATTTAATAAGTTTTACGCTGGCTGTCGACTGCCTAATGCAACCCTCCACATTTCTCATCCAGGGCTTGGGACGTAGCAACGACAACATTCATAGCTGAGCATGTTGACACTATTATTTTAAAAATAATTAATAGTGAGCAAATTGTACATGAATTAAGAGTTTGTACACATTTATATCATTGTTCATCACCTGGCCCGTCAGCTCTAAAAATTGATAATAAAGTTTGGACAATCCAACATAACCGTTATCAGTGGTCACTCGACCTCAAGGCTGAACGTTATAGTATCAAATTTCTAGGATCAAGAGTTGAAAATTTAACTTTTTCCCTATAAGTGCTCTTCTTGTTAGAACTTTTGCTTTCTCTATGTTGGTCATCATAGTTTGTTAGTTTATCCCACATGATATGACTTTTCATTGACTTCTTTCATTTTAATATCATCATCATTAACATTTAAAATTTTTCTTGGGTCGACATGACATGAAAAAATTTAACATCTATGCACTTCAATAAATAATTTATACATTTTTTATTAACATTTTCTTGAATTTCCTCAGACAAGTAATCCTATAAAAATTTATTTGACTACTAAAAATTATTAGTATGAAGAAATAAGTACTTGTAATTAAATGAAATAATAGAATTTGATAGTAAGTCCTAAGAATGATTTACTCCTGATATTAGAGATTGAGTATCTTTAATTATAGGATTGTCTTTAGGGTGAATATTTTGATTTCTATCACTTCTCTTTTGTAAACAATTAAATAAGAATTGTTTTCTATTTAAAATAAGTTCTTAATCTACAACATCGAAACTAAATCAATTAATGTCAAGCAATATCTGTCTCAAATTGATTTTTCCTCATTCAAGCCTTCAATCCTAAAAAACTCAAATCAAAACTCAATTTGTGGAATAAAATGTTAAATTAGAAATCTTACAAAAAGTCTTGATTTCTTCTCTTCTTTTTTTCTTCCTCTCCCTTCCTGTCTCCTCTCTCTTTTTCTTCTTCTTTTTCTTCTTCTTTTTCTTCTTCTTCTTTTCCTTATCCTCTTTGTCTTATTCTTTCCTTCTTCTTCTCTTCTCTTCTCTTCCCCTGGTCTTCTTCTCTTCTCTTCTTCCTCCCCGATTCTTCTTCATTTTTATTTCTTCCTTCACCCCCTTTCTTTTTTTTGTTCTCCCCTCTTCTTCTTGTTCTCCCTTTTCCCTTCTTTTCCTTTCATTCTTCCCTTCTTTACTTTTCTTCTTCCCTCCTTCCCTTCTTTCTTTCAGTTAATATGATGCATCAAATGAATGCATGCAAAAAAAAATTGTTGGTTTATAGTTAACAAATTACCAAATAATTGTTATCATCAATTTTATTGTAATTGAGAGCATATTTGATCATTTATAGGGTATTAGAAATGGTTAAAAGTTACATGACTCTGTGTTTTCTCTCTCTATGAGATGGGAGCAGGATTCTCTGCATTGTATACGTACCATCTAAGAAAATATAGGTTGTTAGGCCTTCTTTATAGTATTTTACAGGCAGAAGAAAACGGAAGGCCTTTTTATCCCAATCCAAGCAAAGTCAAATTCATCTGCAGCATGAATTCGATTTTTCTCATCCACTTAGCTGATGATAGCAATTTTTCCCAACCTGATCTGAATAGAACACAACCCAAACATTCCATTTGTTTTCTAACTCCTACAGACGCATCAGCTTATCATATTCTTACTTGCTCTCTTGTTATTCTATGCTCTTTGATACTTGACAAACTGACCATTTTAGTTTATTTGAATGCTTTCCATGATAATCAGGACAATTGTTTTTAACCATCTATATTTGCTTGTTCATGGTTTTGCAGGCATGCTTCTTACCGCTATCTGATGCCAGCTCTTTTGTAGTGCTTTATCTTGTTACTTCTGTATATTTTTCTGGAGTTATGGTGAGGAGGTTATAAATAGGAGTGAATTGGCCTGTTAATTTTATTTTCTTCACTATTATCTTCTTTTCCATGAATTATTGAAATCATACAACAGGTTCGGCTTATGCTCGTATTAGCTCCAGCTGCATGCATCTTGTCTGGGATTGCTCTTTCAGAAGCTTTTGATGTTCTTACACGATCTGTTAAACTTCAGCTAGTCAAATTATTAGAGGGACCCCTTTCCAATGTAAGTAATTGTCTTCCATTTGTTCATATTTTATTGAAGATTATTACGTTGGTGCAATTTTTCCCTAGTTGTATTAAGTCCTGTAATTTGACTTTCAAGGCAGGGGATACCAAAGATGAGAATTCTACTGCTCAAAATGATGTTTTAAAGGCAGATAAGCAGGTCGCTACCAATAATAAAACAGAAGATGTTAAGGAACGCCCATCAAAAAAGAACAGGAAGAAAGACAAGGAAAATACGGAGAAAGCACCAGTTAAATCTCACAATGAGAAGAGGCTTCTGGCTTTGCCTCTCGAGGCATCTGCCATTGCTATTATTTTGTTAGTTGTGCTTGGTAGTCTGTACGTGGTATGTTATGTAAATCCTTCCATATCAACGCCAGCACTTGGTATATGTTTTTTTGTCGTTTTTTTTACTAAAAATATTAATCTGTGTTTCATCTTTATTTGAGGTTTACTTGATCGTTGCGCTGTTTCTGGTATTTATAAATGTGCATCCAACAGGGGCATTGTTGTCCAGCTAAAAGTACGATGATGCATGTCCATGGTTTTGCAAAATCTTTAAGTTTCAGAATTAAGTGGCTATATGATCTGATTATCCAACCAGTTCATTCCTTAAACATTAAGACTTCCATAGTTGCCTTAAGTTCTTGTCATAGTATATGCAACCGGTGTGCTATCTTGATGGTTTCTCACTGCACATCCAGGAGTGCAGTTATCCCTTTACAATATTTTGCTATCTCACTGATACCGGAACTAAGTAATTCCGGCCAAAAAGAAATGTCCACCGGTGCTACGGAATCGAACGACACAACTCAATCACCACCTGGAACGAATAACAAAACCAGGATACAGAACAGGGTTCTTGAACCCAGAAAGACCTTACAGTTCTTATTTCAAATCTATCAATCTTCTGTTCTCCCTCCAAGCCGTAGAGTCTAATTTATATTCAAATATTGGCTATAGGCTTGGCTAGAGAAACGGATACACTAAAGGAATGGAATCTAAACGAAAAACAACTCTAAGTAATTACGGAATAGAGAAAATAAAAAACAGAACGTAAAGTTTGAAATAGCTCCGATGAGCTCTGCCGCCATTGGAATAAGCTCCGGCGTCATTCTTCCATGGTTGTAAGAGCTTCGTTCTCACAATGGGGAGTTAAATCAGCCATGTTGAACACTGCCGAAATGTTGTACTCTCCCGGTAAATCTATCAGGTAAGCGTTATCGTTGATCCTCTTGACAACACGAAAAGGTCCGTCAGCTCGGGGCTTTAATTTGCTAAAAGCTTTAGGTGGAAAACGCTCTTTTCTTAACCTGATCCACACCAAGTCTCCTTCTTGATATACCACTTTCTTCCTGTGTTTATTGGCTTGGGCACGATACCGCTTATTCTGTTTGATGATTTCGTCTTGAACCCGTTGATGCAGCTTTTGTATCTCTTTACTTCTCTGTTCACCATCAGGATTATAGGTGGTCTGATGAACTATAGGAATTAAGTCCAATGGTGTTAAAGGATTTCGCCCATATACTATCTCAAATGGACTCCGTTTGGTAGACTGATTAACTGACCGATTGAAAGCAAATTCAATTTGAGCTAGTATTAAATCCCACTGTTTGAGATTTTTACCAACAAAACACCTTAATATATTTCCAAGACTCCAGTTGACAACTTCCGTTTGCCCATCTGTTTGCGGATGAGCAGCCGAACTGTACTGCAGGCGAGTACCTAATTTGTTCCACAAGGTCTTCCAGAAGTAACTCATGAATTTTACGTCTCTATCGGACGTAATAGTCATCGGAATACCATGTATTCTGACTATCTCTTTGAGGTATAAATCTGCAATATGACTCGCATCCAAAGTCTTGTGACAGGCTATAAAATGAGCAATCTTCGATAATCGATCTACCACCACCATGATCGAATCCTTGTTACGCTGAGTGCGGGACAGACCCAACATGAAGCCGAGGCTGACATCCTCCCAAGGAGCCTTCGGAACAGGCAATGGCGGGTAGAGTCCGGCATTAGTACCTTGGGTTTTGGCTAGTCGGCACACACGACATCCTTGCACATATCTTCCAACATATCGTGACAACAATGGCCAATAGAATTTTTCTTGAATTAAATTCAGTGTTTTGTCTCTTCCGAAATGCCCCATCAAACCCCCATCATGGCATTCGGTTATAATGGCTAATCTGGTTGAGCCTCTGGGTATACAAAGACAATGGCCATGAAACAAGTATCCGTCCTTGATATAAAATAGTTTATGAGGTTGAGTCAGACATTGATTCCATAACAATTGGAAATTTGTATCAGTTGAGTACATATTTTTGAACGTTTTCATTCCCAAGACTTTAGTTTGAAGGGTTTTAAGTAACAGATGGCAACGACTCAAAGCATCAGCCGCCTGATTTAAATGCCCTGCCTTGTGCTTTATCACATAATTGAATGCTGCCAAGAATTCTGACCACGATGCATGCCTGCCCTTCAATTTTTTTTGGCTATTTAGGAATCGGAGAGCTTCATGATCTGTGTATAGAATGAAATCTTTGGCCAACAAATAATGATTCCAATGGTGTAAAGCTCTGACTAAGGCGTAAAATTCTTTGTCATACGTTGAATATTTTTGCCGAGCTTCATTTAATTTCTCACTGAAGAATGCAATGGGATGTCCGTCTTGACTCAAAACTACGCCTATTCCCACGTTGGAGGCATACATTCTACCTCAAAGACTTTGTTGAAATCTAGTAGACTAAGAACAGGGGAGGCCGTCACTGCCTTCTTTAGAAGTTCAAAGCTGCTTTGGGTACTACTGGACCAAGTAAATGGTTTAGACTTCAGGATTTCGGTAATTGGAGTGGCTATCGAGCTGAAATTCTTGATAAATCTCCGGTAAAAGGAAGCAAGCCCATGAAATCTCCTGACTTCAGTGAATGACTGGGGAATCGGCCAGTTCACGATCGTTTCAATCTTCTTAGGATCTGCTTCAATGCCTGATGCCGAAATCACAAAACCCAGAAATTCGATTTTGCTGTCCAGGAACTGACACTTCCCAATGTGGGCATACAGTTTCTGCTCCCGCAGCTTGCAGAGTACTAAACGTAGATGCTGTAGATGTTCCTCCAGGCTTTCACTGAAAATTAGTATATCATCAAAATAAACAACTACGAACTTACATAGAAATGGTTGAAATACTTGGTTCATCAGCCGCATGAAGGTGCTTGGTGCATTCGACAATCCAAACAGCATCACAATCCACTCGTATAGTCCGTCTCGCACCTTGAAGGCGGTCTTCCACTCGTCGCCCGCTCGCAAACGGATTTGATGATATCCGCTCCTAAAGTCAATTTTTGAAAAAACTTTGGCGCCATGTAATTGATCAAAAAGATCATCTATGCGTGGAATCGGAAATTGGTAACGAACAGTGATTTTATTAATCGCTCTGTTGTCCGTGCACATCCTATAAGATCCATCTTTTTTTGGAACCAACAACACCGGTACGGCGCAAGGGCTTACACTGGGTTTAATAAAACCTTTGGATAGCAGTTCTTCAATCTGCAGCTGTAATTGCTCGTACTCATCTGGTCTGAGTCTGTAAGGAGGCCGGTTTGGAAGCATAGCACCAGGCACTAGTTCAATTTCATGCTGGATATCTCGAGCAGGAGGCAGACCCGCTGGAATTTCTTCAGGAAAGACATCACAGAATTCCTGTAGAAGTTCTTGAACTCTTGGGTGGCTTATTACTGCAGAAGGTACAACCTCTTTTAACACAAGTATATAACTTGTGGTGGTCTCTTGCAAGGCCTTACGACACTGAGTAGCTAATCAGCAATTCTTCTGTAGTTTTAAGTGCGTGTTCTTCCTCTAACGGAACTAACACCATCTGACAACCATCATAATTAAAAGTGTATGTATTCTTGGTACCATCATGAATAGTTTGCCGATCGTATTGTCATGGTCTTCCCAAAAGTAAGTGGCAGGCGTCCATCAGAACCACATCACACCAAAGCTATTCTCGGTAGGTTCCTATAGAAAAATTCACCAAGCACCGTTTTGACACCTTTACCACATTTTCTTTTTGAATCCAAGCCAACTTATAAGGGTTGGGATGCTCCTCAGTCTTTAACTGAAGCTTATCTACCATAGTACTTGAGACCAGATTCTCGCAACTCCCACTATCCACGATTACTTGGCATACTTTTCCTTGAACTGTACAACGGGTTCGGAAAAGATTATGTCGCTGCAACAACTCTTCTTTCTGATTCTTGAGTAGTCGTTGGACAACTAACAATGGTCCTTCATTCGCCAGAAGAAAAGTAGGAACTGGCGAACTCGAAACATCTTGACCAGTCGGCTCTTCCTCTCTGTCTTCAGCCCACGCCCTTTCTTCGTCTTCTAACAGTGTAATGACACGACTATTAGGACAACTGGAGGCAATGTGACCAAATCCGTGGCATTTGAAACACTTCCTAGCTGGATAATTCGAGGCGTTAATCGGTTTCTTGATACTTTGAGTAGCATCTGTGGTTCTCGATTGGCCACTAGAGTTGGCATCATCTTTGCCGCTAGTCCTCTTTTTGATTTCTCCTTTAAGCCCCCATCTATTCTGCACTATTTTGGCTTTCTTTTGCCATTTCTCTACTTTAAGAGCCAAATTTACGACATGAAATGTCCAATACGACTATAATTGAACCACATTGCCAATTGCGGGCTGCAATCCTTCCAAGAATCTTGCAATTGTGTTTTCTACAGGTTCCACCATATCACATTTAAGTGACAATTCTTCAAATTCGGCTACATATTCTTCCACCGTCATCTGGTTTTGCTGGATCAGATGCAGCTTCAAGAACAATTCTTGCTTATATTGCTCTGGTAAATACTTCCTCTGAAGTTCCTTTTTCATTTTGTCCCAGCTAACAATTTTACTACGTCCTTCCCGGAGTCTTGTTCGTTTCAAATTCTCCCACCACAATGACACATTCTTTTTCAACTTAATGGCTACAAGCTTAACGATGCGATCAGGTTTTACCTCCTTGAACTCCAAGATCCTGTCCAATGTATGAATCCAGTTTATGAATTCATCCGGATCTAATCTTCCCTCAAAGTCAGGTAAATCAACTTTGATTCCTCCATCATCAGGCCTGGCGTTTCTAACACGTTCTCGTGGTCGTCGCCTTCCTTCATCGTCACTGGAGGTGGCCTGATAGAATGGATTTACTCCTTGATCATCAACAGCTTCTCTTTGCTCATACCTTTCTAATCTTTGCTGCAATCGTTGTATTTCCCTTTGCAAATCTTCGATCACCACTTCTTGCACCGGACGCTGAGGATTGCGACGAGGCGGCATCTTGCCGGCTCTGATACCAATCTGATACCGGAACTAAGTAATTCCAACCAAAAAGAAATGTCCACCGGTGCTACGGAATCGAACGACACAACTCAATCACCACCTGTAACGAATAACGAAACCAGGATACAGAACAGGGTTCTTGAACCCAGAAAGACCTTACGGTTCTTATTTCAAATCTATCAATCTTTTGTTCTCCCTCCAAGCCGTAGAGTCCAATTTATATTCAAATATTGGCTACAGGCTTGGCTAGAGAAACGGATACACTAAAGGAATGGAATCTAAACGAAAAACAACTCTAAGTAATTGCGGAATAGAGAAAACACAATACATAACGTAAAGTTTGAAATAGCTCCGGTGAGCTCCGCCGCCATTGGAATAAGCTCCGGCGTCACTCACAACTTTTAATTTAGTTTTGAATGCTTATATTATAAACATGACTTGAACCCCTAATTGGTGGTAAGCATTATAATGATTCAATCACTAGTTTTCTCTTAGCAGATTTCTATCCTCAAATCCTCTATTTTAATTGCTTCACCCTGACCAAGCTAACCATAGTGCTTTGCCATTTGGCAATATTGACACGGATGTACAAACCAGTTCATTTTTTTTTTCTCGTATCTTCTTCTATAGGCAGATGATTTCAGCAGTGATTCCGCTGAATCAAGAAGCTAGATTGTCATGTAATCTGATTCTATGGTTCTTTATTTTATTTTATTTTTATTTATTTCAACAACATTGCTCATTCTGATGGAGGAAGAATGTAAACACCAGTTATTCTGATTGCATTTCCATTTGATGATTGCAACCTGATGGCGCTCTATGCTCTTTTCATCGTCCACTTTTCCACGTCCTGTTATATTTTCTTCCCAAGTTTCTATTGCATGCATGTCCAGACTTGATTAACTGGCACCATGCTGAAGATGATTGCTTAAAATGTGCATCATAGCGTCTGATGCTAACTTGAACTCAGTTCTTTTTTATCTACGGAAGAAACATTTAAAAAATAAAAAAGCTATGTAATGAAAATTTCTCAATTGGAATTGTTAATATTGCATTTTGTATTTATATTTCCTCATTTAGTTTCCTAATTAATTCATTTATTTTATCTGTTCAGATTCATTGTGTATGGGCAGCTGCAGAAGCTTATTCTGCACCTTCAATTGTTCTTACATCTCGCTCACATGATGGATTGCATGTGTTCGATGATTTTCGTGAAGCCTATGCATGGTTGCGACATAATACTGAAGCTGATGATAAGGTGAGCAATAATAGCTCGTTATTGATCAATCTTCCTCTCTCCTCTCTCTATCTTTCTCTTTAATCCTTGTTCTAGTCTGAGTTCATTAAACATGTCATGAACATATTGTACTTATTCCCCCAAAGTCGCCTCTTTTCAAAATATATAGACTGAACGATGGTGTAAAAATATATTTTTGGTTGCATGAAATTCAGAAGTTTTTTCTCCAGAATTCAGGACCATCTTTCTTACTTGCACGGAAATTATCAAATGAAATTATTTCTCTGTTACTTCATACTACCATGTGAAAACATATATCTATAATCTTCATGCATTACTATTTGCAGGTGGCATCTTGGTGGGATTATGGTTATCAAACAACTGCAATGGCCAACCGGACTGTTATTGTTGATAATAATACCTGGAATAACACTCATATAGCTACTGTCGGTACAGCCATGTCTTCCCCAGAGAAGCCAGCCTGGGAGATTTTTAATTCCTTGGATGTGAAATATGTTCTTGTAGTCTTTGGAGGTAAAGGCCTTCTGCAACTTTTGAGTCGGTAGTTTAGTATATTCTTAACCCTAATTTTGTTTTCTTTTGTAACCAGGTCTTGTTGGCTATCCAAGTGATGACATCAATAAGTTCCTCTGGATGGTTCGCATTGGTGGAGGCGTTTTTCCACATATTAAAGAACCTGATTATCTAGTGAGTTATTATGTTCCTGATTTGTATTATTGACTGAAAATTCCATCTTCATATTCAATTTACTCTTGCTGAATCTGGAAGTACGGTATGTCTGTTAACTTGCCTGTTATAGAGGGATGGTCAGTATCGTATCGACGCCCAGGCCACTCCAACAATGTTGAATTGCCTTATGTACAAGTTATCATATTACAGGTTGTGCATCCTTAGAATTTGGGCTTATAATTCAGTATAATTCATTGGTTCTTGACAGTCTTTGTCTTACTGTTATTTGTTTTCTTTGTAGATTTGTTGAAACGGATGGTAAAGGCTTTGATAGAGTAAGGAGGACAGAAATAGGAAAGAAGCATTTCAAGTTATCCCATTTTGAAGAGGTAAGTTCTATTACACCTTTCCATTAGAGATTTTACTGCATGCAGCTGGCTCGATAGCCATCTCGAATTCAGCTCAATGTCAAATATGAGTCAACCCTGATTTGACTCATCAGTTTATGAGCTGGCTTCTGTAAGAAAATATTTTTTTAAAATACACTAAAAATATTTTAGAATTGAATATTTTAAGTATGTCGCCTTAGATGGTTTGGTCACATAAAACGGTGGCCTTCTGATGACCCGGTTAGGAAAGTAGAGGTATTAGATTTGACTTATATTAAGAAAGACATAGGTAAACCTAAAAGACTTGGTTATAAAATATTAGAAATGACCTTTTTTATTAGATTTAAACGAGAATTTAATTTTAGAATTCATGTAGCCGACCCCACGTAGTGGGACAAAGACTGATGTTGTTGTTGTTGCAATATTTTAAGTATGTCGTTATTAAAAGTTTTAATAATTCTCTCTCTTCCTTATCAACTGATTATTTAGTATTTATTTATCTTTTAATTTTCATTTTTTATGATGAAATTATAATAATTACTTGAATCTCAATCATCTCTCTTTTATAATAAATAAACCAGCTCATAAACTTATTAAAAATCGTAAAATTAAAATAGAATTTGAACCCGATTAATGATGCGGTCAAAAAATATAGGGGACCCTATATTTTTTTATCACAAAAAGAACAACCTTCCTATATACAAATTAAAGACATAAAATGCTAAAACAAACTTTAATATTATAAAATTGAAAGACTTACAAACTTTGACTCAAACAAACTTGACTCAAACAAGACACCCTAAAATTGCTTCACTTAGAGAAGAGGGATACAGTTGGAGTGGCACTTGCCGAGAGAAGAAAGATGTTAGAAGCCAAGACGAAAGGTTGGAAAGAGCTCGCAAGATTTCCGGAAGGGATGAGAAAGAAGACGGACAAAGCTCGCAAGCTTTTCCATGAAACCCGCAGGTTTACATTTCCAAAAATCACATCACATAACATAACCAAAACATTATATAACCCCTCATATTTATAGGTATGAAAGGGGGAATACAAACGGCCACATAACATTAATTTAAGCTTATTTAAATATGGAATATGAAAAGCCAACAGTCACTTCCCGGAAACGAAGCACAAAAGCCACGGAAAAGCCCCCATTCATTCACGGGAAACAGCCCAGCCAGGAACCGAAGGAGCAACCGCGGGAGCCAAGGAGGCCGCACGAAACCAAGGCGCCAAAGCCACGGGAAAACCCCCCAAGCTCGGAAAACCAACAGCCACCGTGAGAACCAAGGAGCCATGGCACGGGAACCCAAGAGCCAAGCACGATAAACAAATAGACAAAGGGGGGAAGGAGAGTAGACAAGATCAAATAAATAATGAGCTAATTTTTAGCTCCATAAATGAACTAAAAATCAGCTCATAATGAGCTAACCTTCCGCTTGACATTAATGAGCTGGAGAAGTCAAAAATCAATTTTTTTGGGTTTGATTTGACCCCCCTTTGTCTACATCAATTAATTATTCAAAATCAAGCTCAACCCTAATTTGACCAAATTCTACTCACTCATTTACACTATTCCCATTCATGCATACCCTAAAAACATGTGCGTGCACACACACACACTCAAAAACTCATAAATCCAATTATCCAAGTTTGCCTTTTGTGTTTGTTTGAATTCTACAAGCGAGGATAATAATACTCAGCATATGTTTAAACGAGTCATATATTTTATGGACTTAAACAGGTGTTCACTACACATCACTGGATGGTTCGAATCTACAAGCTGAAGCCACCAAAGAATAGAATGAAGGGGAAGACAAAGAAGCCTAAACCTGTATGACCAACAATAACACGAAACCTACCTGTAAATTATGCAGGTTGATCAGATCATATTCTAATCATCACCAATGTCTTTGATTCAACCTTTGCAGACTTCAAAGCCTTTGTCTGGTGCAAGAAGAGATGGAAGCACGAAGAAAAATCCATGGCAGTGATACATTCAACACTCAAATACTTGAAATATCTTTTCCATGAAGGAATATTTATTTTTATCTGATGATGATTTTTGCGCCGTGGTTGCTTCAGTTGAGAGCGGATTTTGATGAACCAAAGAAAATGTTTTTGAATGTGAGTACCGTTAGCTGTTGCATTTTTTTACCTTAGGAAAATGTAAACCGTTACCAAATACTCTGATAAAAATGCGCATAGAAATCATAACAAAGCTACATGCAGCTAAAATGCGCATGATGATTTTTGAACGGAAATTTTTTTTTTATTAAAAAACTGCGTTTTAAAGCATTAATAAAATTGTATCAAATGAACTTAAAAGATTCAATTTTGTTAATATTTAACAATCTTTATTGCGAAAGGTAAGCTGTGCTTAGTGTAGCATAGTTTTGGAAAATAATGAAGAACAATGAAGCGTTTGTTTCATTAGATTACATTTAGTGGATGGATGTATTTAAAAAATGTTAGTAAAGAAATGAATCTATTTCGTTTAGATCTTTGAGCGAGGAAACATTGCATATTTAATTGTGAAGTTAGATTAATGCGTATAACATATCTAATAGCCATGTAATTAATTATTTTTCTGTTTTATTTTTTTAATGGCTTTAGGTCTTTCTTTTATGAAGGGAAATAAAAAAGAGAATATTATAACTAAATAAAAATCGAATTCATGTACTCAATTATTTATTTGGAAAAGAGATTATGTTGATAGAAATTAAATTCAAGGTAAAGATTTAGGCTTCGTATGAGAACATTGTTTTCTTGCTTCTTAAAACAATTTTATGAGAACATTATGAACAATATAAAATGTTTTCAATTTTAAGAGGTATATGATGATCCCAATATTCAAAATTTTAGAGAAGCTTCAAAATTGGCAGGAGTTAAGAGAGCAATTTAAAAGAGAGTATTTTTTTTTTAGTTAGAAAAGTGAGATTTTTTAAGTGATAATAAGACAAAGAGGGGAGTAATCTTCTCTCTTTGGTATGTCTATGAGTTCTATGTATCTTCTCTCTCAAATCACTACGAACTATTTTTATTTTTGAGTTATAGTGTAGTTAGAACAAAATCCTTTTACAGAAAATAATCCAAATTTGTGTAGTTAAATTTATGGATTGTTTAAATTTCCTAGTTCTTCATTTACTCGTTTGAATGATCATTATTCAACTTAAAATTTTACTTTGTCATAATTTTGAAAAAAGAAAAAAAATTATACAGTGTGATATATAAATGAATAAGCCGTTGTTTGAGATAAGAGTACACTCAAATGGAATTTACAATTTTAAAAGAATAGAACTTGGGAATTCAATTCTTTTGAATCAATTCACTTAGAAATATAGCGAACTAATTGAATAGATTTGATCTTTTCAGTATCTTAATAAATCAAAGGATAATTTTATTATTCATTGATCATCCTTTATTTTAATAATATTATTGTTCAAATCATGATTTTAAAGGAAAATATTTTGATGAAATTATAAATTCAGAATTTTCTATCTTAGTTTAAGTTGAAATTAAGTTTTAGAATATTAAAATAATTTTTAAGTGTTTCATAAAATTAAATATAATTGTTGCGGGCTAGAATATACGTGACGATAGAGTTAGAATTTTTTTGTCTCAGCTTTATACGGATATCCAACACACCAACAAAAGAAAAAATAAAATACCATAATTTTTACGTGGAAAACCCTAGAAAAAAAAGAAAAACTACGGGGCCACGCCTAGTTAAAATGATGTCACTAGTGTTTGATTAGATAACAAGTGACTACTCGTCCCTGAAATTGAGGACGATCATAATACAATAATCAACCGTCGGGTTGAAATCCAATTACTAACAGAAATAAAAAAAATCTGGCGATGTTTGGTGGTCGCATGTAAATCCGACTTCAATTGACGATTGGGCGGAAGTCCGACGTCAGTCGACGGTCGAGCAAAAATTAGGTGTTAGTCGATGGCCGGTCACAAATTCGACGACAGCCCGTGGCCGGGTGGAAGTCCGGCGGTGGTCGAAGAGGAGTCTGGTGGCAAGAGAACTCTCTTCATTCTCTTCCTTTCTTCCTTTTCTAGGTCCCCTTCCATGAGAAATGAGGGGTCTATTTATAGTTTTCTTATAGTGGCATGACCAATAAATACGAAGAAAATTAAGGGTAAATTGGGAGTGGTTTAAATGGACGGCCGATGTTGATTCCCTTGGTTGTGAACCATTTTACTGGTCATTTGAATGTCTTAATGATACAAGAATTCGATGATCTTGGGCTCGTTATATTTGTCTCGATGAGCCACTCGATTCGACTATAAGCATGTCATATTTAGGAACGGTTTGGTAATTTATGGTTTGAACCTTTCCAATGTGCTTCGGTTCTTTGATTTGGACTCATTTGGACTCGGATTGAGTAGAATTTAATGACATTGGGTTCATATTTCTGAGACGTTCAGTTTGGCTGTAGGTTTTCTAAAATCAGAGTTCAAATGGTCCCATATTTAATTTTTGAAATTTTCAACTAGATTTTACCTCAAGATTCATGTCCGATCAAGAGAATTTTTTGATGATATATCAGTTGCCCCCTAATTTTGGACATCGAAGCTTTAGAAGTTCGAAAATACTTATCACAACATTTTAAAATGAATGAATCACAAAAAATGTCATAAAATTACGTTCCAAAATATTTCAATATTCTCCAATTTGATTATAGAAGCTCTATTAAGCTCTGGAAGTGCCAATGTTGGATTCAAAACGTCGAAAAAAGATTCTGGGGATCCCAAAATGTCTGATTTGGACCATCTGGGATGAAAAATGGGACCAAGATGTGTTGTGGTGGTCGAAAAAGCCAGCCAACTACAACCGCGCGTGAACAGGCGTTCCCTTGGGGCGCGCGATGTGGCCTTAAGCAGCTAGCAACCACCGGCTACAGTTAATTTTTTTCTAATTTGCTACTCTTATTTTTCATTTAATTTTTTTTTTGAGGTTTTTTTGAATAATTCTGAAAATGTCATTTTGAGCCCAACAATATCTAAAAAATTTCAAAAAAGTTTCTAGAAGTATTTTTTTTATTTAAATGAATTGGAGTCAACCCCCTCCCCTTTAAATGAATTAACCACCTTTTCATCCTATTAATAGCCCCCCTAGAGTAATGAAAAATTTACACATTCTTCTCTTCTCCCTCTAACTTTCTTTTAGTTAAGGCTTTTCATTATTTTTTTGTATATGACCTCTCCTACAAAATTTAGTGACTCTCTATTGTGTAGAAGTTAAAATTTTCAATTTTCCCCTCACTTTCTCCCCCATTTTTCTTCTTACTCTAGAGGCTTTCCATTATTTTTGGTAGGTGGCATCCCCTACTAAAATTTAGTACCCCTCTTTAGTGCAGAAGTTGAAATGGGTGACTACACTTCCACCAAAAATTTTTTAGTCAAAGGAGATCGTCTTGCTGCCCAACCTGAGGGTCTGAAGAAAATTCAGAAGGTGGCCAAAGATGATGATGTGGTATCCACCATAACTAGTGACTCCTTGATTATTTTTAGATGTTTTACATCTCCAATGATCTTGTGATGAATGTGCTAAAAAGTTAGATCATGCTTGTTCTCCTCCTCTAGGATTTTTGACGGTGTATGAGTTCAGTTTTCGAGCAAGGCTACAATTTTCACATCCCCCAGAGTTGATCGATATTACAGCGATATGTGGAGTGAGTTTTTCCCAGCTTCTTACAAAGTAATGTCGATTATAATGAGATTGATCACATTTTTTAGAGATCATGGGTGGTGTTGTCTCTAGAGTGCCTTTCTTGAATGGGCAGACTTATTTGTGATATGCAGGGTTGTATCTCTTTCTGATCCAAGTGGCTGGATATTCGCACTCGAGAGCCGTTAAAGAGCTGGGTTAGTGAAATTTTATTTATGCAGAATGATTTGAATCTACAGGACAAATGGGGGAAGTTGAAGGAGTTGATCGCCCCCCCCCCCCCCCCCCCCCCCTTCATGTTAGAGTATAATATCTACTAAAGATGCTCAACCTTCATGATGTCGACACCCTTCATTACGAGGTACGCTATTTGAGCAGATATGTAAATGAAGAGTATTTATTCAAAGTGGGACTATCTACTCAGGTAGGGAGATCATATGCATATATTCTAAAGAAGTCAGCCAAAGTCTCAGAAGAAGCTATCCAAACTTCAAAGGTTCCTCCTAAATGATCAGGGAATGAGGGTGATCCATAGGTATCCAAAAAGAAAGGGGTAAAGGGGATTTTGACAGTTACTAACAAAGGTCACCATGTCTCTCCATCCAAGTCACACATTCCAAAAGATGTTTTGAAACATCAATGTTTTGGATGTCGAAGAGTGAAGAATTGGCGAGTTCTCATTTTCTTTCTTATTTTTATCTTTTTACTTTTTTTTAAAGTTTATACCCCTTATAAATCTTTTCTTATTGTTTCAGATGCTACAACGCATAAATCTTGAAATTGAATAGATCAATATCTTGAATGATTGGAATAATGAGTTCGTAAAGGTCAAATATCTTCATGAAGAGTACAAGAAGCAATATGATTGCAAGATTAGGGAGATTAAGGCAATGAAGGAGCAGCTAGCAGAGTGCAGAACAAAATCAACAGATGGATCACCTTCATAGTAAGTTGGTGGATGCACAAGCAGTGATCAATCAGCATGTGAAAGATTAGTAGATCCTTGAGGAGAAGATTGTAGCCATTGAAAATAAGAATAAGATGCTCTAGAGTTTGTTGTCTAAGAAGGAAGCCATGCTAAAATCAGAACAGTCACCTTCTAGAGTTATAGAAGAATTTAAGTATGTTGTCTTAAAGATAATTATCCAGGATCAGGTTCAGGAAGCTTGTTATCACATATATGATGTAGAGGTGAAGGCCTTGGAGCTAGAGTATATGGAGGAAGGCTTCATCAGAGGTTTTCTGAAAGATATCCTGGAGTTAAAGTTGAGGGGTTGAAACTTAGCAAGACTTCTGGTGAATCTTCATCAGTTTCTGATGGTGATAAGATAGAGAGTGAGTTACAGAAGGCCTTTGTCCTCGAGGAGGATGATAATATTGAGATTATGTAGTGTTTCTCTATTTTTGGTTTTATCACTTTATATGTTTTAATGATTATTAAATATATTTGGTGTTGATGTTTTTATATGATGTATATGACATGTTTAGTGATATATCAAGAAACTGTTGATTTTTTTTCTTTCTCATACGTATATGAAATTTACTTAATTTTATTTTTAATTTGGATGATGAAAAATATTTTGGTGGGCTCTTTTAACTTGAGCGAATGTGAGAGACGTCCTCCTTGGATGTTTGACCTATCTAAGATTATTAGTCAAAGTAATTACTTGATGACATTAACATGTATAGAAAAGGTCAGATCAAATTCACCTAAGATTGATCATCTAGTGATCGAGATACAATATAAATTATGTATTTCTTCAATTATTGATAAATATATTAGATTCATTTCTAATTTTTTATTGTCATTTTGATCCTTTTGCAGGAGGAGACAATATAAAAAAATAACAAACAACACATTATTGCATTATGTAAGACAATACAATCCTTCCCAAGTATAGCTTAGGGATAGGAGAGTTAAACAATACTTAACACAAAAGGGATACATATGGAGGCAACACAATAACTTGGGAGAGAATACATAATATAAGATAAGTAGTACTATCAACACGTACTGATAATACTTGCGAATGTTTCCAACGTTCCAAGTTCATGGGAGTATATTTCCATTTGCATCATTTACTTTGAAGGTGTCAGGTTTGACCATAACTATCACCAAATAAGGACCCTCACATAGGAGAGAGAGTTTGTTGCATTGGGGGTCCTTTCCAGCTGTCTCGATGTTATGCAGAACTAGATCCCTGATTAAGATATATCAAGGTTTTACCCTCCGGTTGTAGTGAAGGGAAACTCTTTAGTGATATAAAGTGGTCCTGAGTGAGGTTACATCTCTTGCTTATGGGAGGAGATCCAAGTTGTTTATGAGCTTCTTCACATTGTTATTGAACTCAAAAGTTTAAATTATATGGCTTGGGACTCCAATATCAACCGGTATAACTACTTCCATTCCAAAGCATATATTGTATGGGGTTTCTCGTGTAAGAGTTCTAATGATGGTTTGATAAGCCCTGGGGATATTTGGGAGTTCTTTATCCTATTGCCCCTAGCCATCCCTAGGCATGTCTTCAGCCCTATAAATTTTTTTTGATTTGTAACCTCTCTTTACCCATTTTCTTGAGGATGGGCGACAGTTGTGTGGATTAGCTGAATATGAAAATTCTTACAAAAAGATGTAAATAATTTTCTTGTAAATTGAATCATATTGTCAATGATAAGCCTTATAGGAATGCCAAAACGATAAATTATGCTCTTCCACAAGAATTATTTGGTATTGGCTTAAGTTATATTAACCAGAGGTTGTATCTCCACCCATTTTGTGAAGTAATTTTCATCCAATATGATGAATTTTTACTGTCTAGTGGCTATAGGAAAGGGTCCCATTATATTAATCCCCCATTGGGTGAATGTCATGGGCTCTAAAGTGATGCAAGCTATAACATAGGTGTATGAGTGATAATATAATGCAATTGATAGTTTTCATACTTTTGAGTGAACTCAAGTGCATCCAACTTTATTCTAGGGCAATAGAATCTCTACCTCATGATCTTGTAAGCTAAAGCTTTTCCTCTCATATTTTCTCCACACTCCTGAATGAACTTCTTAAAATGCATAATCGATTTCTAAATGTGGGAGATATTTGAGGAATGGTCCGGTGAAAGCTCGTTTGTACAACTCGCCACTAATTATGATGAAATTCATGGCTTGTCTCTGAAGTCGTGTCGCATCTATGGGATCTTAAGGCAACACATCATGTTGTAAGTAGGATAAGATGGGATCGATCCAAGAAGCCTCTCTTAGTTCATTGATCAATTGTATGACCCACAGACCTTGGATACTTGAAAAACGGATTTCCTCAATACACTTTTTATTGGTAACATTCTTAGTTGTTTATGTGCCATGTTTGGAAAGAGCATTTGCTCTTGCATTTTTCTCTCAGAGAATATGAATTATCTGGTGTTATTTTATAATAGCTAAGAGTGACTTTACAATATTGTAGTACTAGGTAAGTTGTGGGTTATGGATGTTAAACCCCCATCTACCTGAGAGGCGATTAGTTGTGAATCAGTGTGGACCACCAAGTTCTATTTTTTGCAGTTAATTACTAGCCTTAGTCCGACAATAAGGGTCTCGTACTCTGCTGCATTGTTCATTGCAGGGAACTTAAGTTAGAGCTCGTACTCAAGGGTAACTTGCTGTGAAAAGATTAAAAAAATTTTTGCCCCAGCTCCAAAACTTCTAGAAGCTCCATCAACATATAATATCCAACATAATTGAGAAGGTGAAGCACTTGGTGGATTATCGGATATAGGAATGGTGCATTCAACTACAAAATCTATAAGTGCCTGAGATTTGATATCAGGTCTAGGCAAGTAGTGTATATAAAACTCTCTCAGTTCTATAGATCACTTGATTAGTCTACCAGACTATTCTGGGTTCTACATGATACTTCTTAATAACAGATTTTTGTAGACTCCAATTGTATAGGCTTAAAAGTAAGGGCGTAGTTTTCTGACGGAGTAAACTAACACCAAAGCTATTTTATCAGCTAGTGGATAGCATCCATCTATTTCAGATAGATTTTACATGCATAATAGATGGAATGTTGTACAACATTCTCTTCTTGGACAAAGACTGAACTAATAGCTTGGATAGAAATATCCAAGTATAAATATAACTTTTCTCCATGTATTGGTTTAGAAAGTAGTGGATGTTGACCCTCTTCCCATAAGCCAGCACAGCAAAACAAAAATAAAAGAAAAGAAAATGAAAAATCAATTCCTCACCTGCTCTATGTGTACCCACGTCGTTCGCACGTCGTAGCCACGACCGAAGTCGCATCCTTTCACGTCGTCGACACGACTCGATCGCACAGATAAAGGGCCGAAGAAACGAAGTCGCGCTCTCATCCCGACATCTCTTCCCCGCTCACTCTTCTCCAAGCAAAAATTCGCCCGAGCCCTCTCTCCACGCGCGAACTCCCCCTCTCTCATTGCTGTCCGGCTTCGGTGCTTCACAGGAGGTGTAGAGATTGCAGGCGCCACTCCTTCGGCTCCTTCTGACTGTTAGGCTGTGGCGAAGATGCAATATACTTTCATAGCTATTTGAAGGATTCTTAACATTCATCTATTCGTTGAATTCACGAGTTATGAGCACCTCCGAGTATCATGATAAAGGGTAAATATTTGTCTCCTGAGTGGGCCAAGAAATGAGATAGCGTTACAATCCTTCCATTTAGTATTTAGACTTTCTTAATATTTCTTGGGGGAACCATATACCTTAGTTCCTTTATTTTCTTAAGATTGGCCTCAATCCCTCGGTGGGTTACCATGAACCCTCAGAACATTCTGGAAGTCACTTCAAAAGCACACTTGTTAGGGTTGAGTCGCATGTTGTAGCGTCGTAGCAGGTGGAAGCACTATTCCAAGTCAAATATATGTTGAGATTTTTTAAGGCTTTTTACCAACATATCCTCAACATATACTTTCATAGTGCGCCTAATAAGATCTTTGAAAATTTTATTCATGAGGCGCTGATATGTTGCCTTGACATTTTTTTAGCCTGAATGGCATGACCAAATAACAAAACCCTTTATCTATTTGAAAAGTCATTACCTCTTCATCCGCAGGATCCATCTTTATTTGATTATAACCGGAGTAGGCATCCATGAAGCTCAGCATTTGATGTTCGGAGGTGGTATCAACTAACTCTTCAATACGAGGAAGTGAAAAACTATCATTCAGATAAGCTTTGTTGAGATTTATATAGTATATGCACATTTTCCAAGTTCCACTAGCCTTCTATACCATGATGACATTCACCAACCAAGTGGGATAGTGTACTTCCCATATAAATCCAACCTCTAAAAGCTTATCAACTTCCTCCTCGATTGTTTGCTGACGATCTAGTGCAAAATTTTATATCTTCTGAACTACTGGCTTTCATATTGGGAAGAACTTGAGAGAGTGTATGATCACTTCAAGGTTGATTCCAAGCATATCAGATGGACTCTATGCAAAAAACATCTTGATTCTTATGTAGGAAATCTACATATTCTTTCTTCTTTGTTTTAGAGAAGAGAACTGATTTACACAGTTCTTGAAGGGTGTTCTTTTGATTTAGAAACAAAAGTGTGGTCTTATATAGGAGAGGCCTTCTAAGGGATATCCTCATTCCAGATATCAAAATTCTCAATGCTTAGGATAACTGATGGGATCAATTGAGGATGCCTAAGATAGTTAGATTGTGCTACTTGTTGATATCTGCTTTCTACACTGATTCTCATTGGGGTAAGAAACTTCAGCTTGAGGTGAGGTATGGAGGCTATAATCCCAAAGATCGATTGGAGTGGCCTTCTAAAGATAGCATTATTAGCTGATTCTGACTTTATCATAATGAAATGGATAAAGTATGTAGTCTGACGAGGAAATTCTCCAAGTACAACTGGGAGATTGATTGTCCCTTCCACCCGTACATGTCAATTATCAAACTTATACAATGGATATATGGCGGGTTGAAGTTTCTCTCTGGTGAGACCAATATTGAAAAAAGTAGAGTAGAATAAGACATCCACTGAGCTTCCATTGTCCACCAGTATCCTTTTGATGTTATAACACGGATCAGCTATCCTCGCATTAATCACAAGTGGATCTTGATGAAGGATTTTTACCCCCTCAAAATCAAAATCACCAAAATTAATAGAATGATCGATACATAACTTCTTTGGTGTTGGCTTTTCATCTACAACCAATAAGATTTAATTAGACAATAAGGGCCTCCTACGATGATCTCAATTTCACCAATTATTTAACGATTATTCAATGGGTGTCTCTATTGTTGTTAATTTTGCCCCTAGTGGGATGAGTATCATCTCGAGCGAGTGAATTTTGAATAAATTATTGAAGGTAGTCTTGACGGATAAGTCTCTTAATTTCATCCTTGAGCTACTTACAGGCTTTAGTGGCGTGCCCATGACTACGATAGAAATGATAGTATTGATCCTAATTTTTTGTATTTGGCTTCAAAGGATTTGACCACTTTATGTTCTCCTGATCTCGAATGGCCATCAACACATTTGCTCGAGAAACGTTCATGTGGGCTCCGAAAATTCGGCCCCAGCCTCCCCGCCGCGCGATTTCTTTTCTTTTTAATTCGGCGAGGGAGTTTTAACTAAATAAGTTCCGAGGTAAATTTTGGAAGGCAGATGGGTTTGTAGATAAGACACTACCCAGAGATTTTGCCCTCATTTTGCGAGGACTTTATGATCTGAGTTCTGGTTTCCTATAGGCGCAAGCCCCTATAATTAATTACCCCTCCCGATAACGAGAGAGAACTTTCGATTAAGGCTAGTCATCAATCAGATACGTATAGAAATACGTGCATCTGGCATATAGTAGCAGCAATGGATATGGAATTTTGGAAATCTGAAGATTTGGGTGTTTGAGAATTTGAAGGTTCATATATTTGGAATTTGGTTTGAAAGATTTGAGAAATTTGATATTTAAAATTGGAATTTTCACCATCTGGAACTTAAAGCGGATGGTGGGGGAATGGATGATAGACCCGATCAAGATCCCATGGTTCCGTCGTCCCGGGCCATCATGGACCCTGGTCTACTTAGTCAGAGGAGGTAGTCGACCCAACCTGACAGAAGGATCCTTGTCGGCAGCCATGGGTTGCTTCGTCCAAGGGAACCTTGTAGACCGGGGTTGATGTTTGTCTAAGGGAACAGATTTGAATCCACCTTAGCTTACAGAGGGCTTTGTGCCCTATCGATCATATCCTATTGATTCATATCTCAAGGATTTAACGCCATTAAGGAGCGTATTGGCTCTGGCCATAACCGCTATCTGTGGCGGCAAAACCACTCGGTTCAGAGGGCCCCGGGTCATAACCGTTTACCTGCAGTGCCATTTGGCGGCGAAACTGCCGGTTAGAGGACACGTACCACGTCCTTACTGGCAATAGATTGTTTGAGAATGGATCCTAGTGATATTTTCGACTAGGCATTAGCTCTTTGTGAGCTGAAGTAAACTTTAATTTGTCCGCCCCGACAAACTGTTGCGGAGGGCGGATGGATTTTGCTTTAAGT
>NW_021318777.1:3211315-3255411 GCF_001605985.2 Dendrobium catenatum
CCCCCCCCCATACACACACAACAACACATAATTTATAAACTAGGGAAGGGTGCCTTAATCCAATAGAAGTGTTTCCCTTAATTATATACATGTGAGAGGAGAAAATATGTTTTCTTATATTAATGGAATACCCCATTTGAATAAGATAATTTAAAAGGTCACAGTTATGGGTAATTTTACTAATGCTTCTATAGTTAAAATTATTTATACTTCATTTCCTTCATTCTGTATGACTCACTCCTTGGTTCCAAGAAGTATTCTTAATGAGTTGGATAGGTTATGTAGGAATTTTGTGTGGCAAAAAGATCAAAGGAGTGGGTTGCATTATATTGATTGGGATTTGATGTATACATCTATTGATTAAGCAGGTCTTGGAATTCAAGCTGTTATGAATAGATAAGGGCCTTTCAGAGGCCGTATTTCTTGGAATTTCATTAATAATGAGAATAGTCTTCTTAACAAGATGATGGTAGCAATACATGGAGTTGAAATCTAAAATAATGAAGCTTGAAAATATTCCTCTCCAGCTTGTTGCATTATTAAGGATGAAGCTCATTTCTTAAAGCTTATTACCCGATGGAAAGTTTTGAATGGAGTTAGTATCAATATTTTATGTGATAATTGGATTTTTGATAGAAAGCGTAATAAGTGGCCAGCTTTGTATAATTTAAGGGAATTAGAAAATGTAAAAGTTTCCTTTCTTTTTGAGGGAGAAGGAAATTAGAATAAAACTCTGTTACATAACCTATTTTTTGAAGGCTTGGTTAACGCCATTTCTAAAATTCCAATATATCCTGATTATGGAGTTGATACAGTAGAATTACTAGAATGCAATTTAGGAAATTAAATACCTGATCGATCTTTTAAGGTATTTTTTGAGCAATATACAGATGGTAAGCCTATAAAATGGATCAGGAAGTTAAATATAACACCTAAAGAATCATTATCCTCATGGCATTTGATTTATAATTGTATTCTAACTCAAAGCTGCTTACAATACATAACACTTATGGATTCTTGCTTGTGTCTAAGAGGTTATTTAGAATCAGAAGATACCAATCATATAGCTATTAATTGTATAAAGATTATTGAGATTTATAAAACATTGAATAAGTGGGGATTCTACTAACCTAAGTTTAATAATTTTATTCATCCATTTGTTCTTCCAATTAATAATAACTATGAAACTAAACCACATTCTATGCTGTCAAAATATTGGTTTCCCTCTCGGATAGATTCGATTAAGTTGAATATTGATACTTCTTTGTCGCATTCTAATGAAGGAAGTATAGCAAGAATTTTAAGAGACCATAAAGGCATATTTTTATTTTCATATGGGATGAAGTTAATGCATTGAAATGTTTCACTATTGGAGCTTATTGTTGTGTTCAACTTCAGAGAAACTATCAAAGAATGGATGATAAAAAAGCAAGGTAATATTATTGAAGGGGATTATATCCATATGATCAAACTTCTACAAAAAAATTATGGAAAAGAAGAACCAGAGGAATAGAGTTCATTGTTCGGATTTTTCTTTTCTTGATGTTTCTGAGAATGTAAATTTTCATTTTGTTTATAGGGAGAGAAATAAAGTCGCAGATGCTTGTGCTTTCTTTGCTCTAAGGGGGGATTTTTATTAGGACAATATTCTTTTTGGTGAACTTCTAAGAAGAATTTTTTACTTGACAAGGAAAGATTATAATTGATTAGCTACCACTTAGGTTTTGTATCTTTCTTCTTTTATGCTTTAATAATAATTTCAGTTCTTCAAAAAAAAGTTAACACTAATACTTGTTACTTTCATTCATTGGTTATTGTTAAGTGAACCAAAGCATCCATAGACAAAATCAAGTTAGAATCTTGGGAGAGGTGTGAGGATCCTACTATCATAATTGACTGTATGTTTGATTGAAAAAATGTATTTTTGAAAAATATTAATTTTCTTTGGGAAATATTTAATTCTAAATTTTTTTTGTTTAGAAATTGAACACGTCATTATGAATGACATATCACCTTTGGAAGGTGAACATATTATTCCCTAATGAGTTTATATTACAAAACTTAGAATTCTATCTTGATTATCATAGTCAAATACGGAAAAGAATTACATATGACCCTAGAGGGTCAACATTAAATTCAATCGTGTTTGACTATGTTAATCTGGATAGAAGGATCATTAATTTCATAAACAAGATCATAATAATATAATGACATATCTTTCAGGAGAAGGAAGATATCACTTTTTATTAAAAATTTGAAAATGTTGTTAATGATTGTTATGTTTGATTTTCCCAAAGAGAATTAATTAAAGGTTTTGAAAAACTTGATTTTGAAAATTGGTCTGGGTTCTAAATCTCCGACCATTGCATGCCCTCGTAGTTAATTATATTGTAGGAAACTTGGAGTTTCCTATGAATACTCTTGATTAAAATAATGGCAAAAATTTTATTTTAAAGTTTTCTAGGAATGATATCAAAGAGGTGAATTTGGAATTTCAATCGGGATTGGATCGAATTTTAAATACTTATTTCTGGAGTCAATGGAGGAGAGGTAGGAGGCACTAAGAGATTCAAAAATAATTCAGAAGTACCCCAACCTAAGCTAAGTGTTGGGCTTTAAATTTTTGGACTGGAATGAGATTTAATTAGAGTTGAGCATTTCATTAGAAATTTGGTCTTCTAATCAAAGATCTACCCCGGATCCTAAATATGATTTTGGTCTTTGGACCACAGTCATCCAAACCAAACTAATGTAGTGAAGATCTGGACTTACCCCTGCTTGGATTGGGGAGCCAGCTAATCGCCTAATCGATTTAAAATAGATGAATCTGGTCTTTTTATGAAAGAGTGGTAGGGACATTTTCTTTATGGTTTTGGAGAGCTGGGGCCGACATCTAGAAATTTCTCTAATTGGCCCCTTTGACTTGTGTTAGGTGAAAAATGCTAAAGAGTGATGTAATTAAAATTTTCACTTTTTCATCCTTCTGCAACTCCTTGGATCATTGGGTTCGGATATCCAAATGAAAAGAGACTCCCCTTTGGATGGGGTGTTATCTTTCCTCTTTGGATATTTTCAAAGTCATCTAATCTTTGAGCCCTAAATCGAGAGGGATTTTCCCGTAAGGGATGTCCCTTTCTTTTTGGATTCCAAATGGGATGTTTTAACATCCCATTCTCAAGTCACTTAAATATTACAACTCAAATATATCTCAAATTATATTTGGAAAAATAAAATTCTAGACTCAATCCTGTATGGTTATCCTAATAATCAGCAGTTATATATAATCCCAAGAAGTTATAACTAATCTCAAGCCATTAATATTTGAAATTTAAAATGATCAATCACTCACAACACAGAGTGCAGGAAATAAATAAACAATCAATCAGTTCTAAGCTAGCAACTAGCACACAGTGAAAACCACAAAAAATATGGCACTCAACTGCAGAAAAGTAAACACCAGCCTAGCCTAAAACTAGAGTTGGTTATCCTAGAAGACCATCTAAAGTGTGTGTAAAAGGCTGTGTTGTTTGGATATGTCCTATGTAGGATATTTGATTGAAGTTGATTGATGTTCTGATTGGTTGAAAGGCTTAACGGAATATTTAATTTTGAGTTTAAGTATTAATGGTTTAAAGTTCATTTTAAAATATATTTCCAAGGTTATTGATTACCACCTATTTTTCTCATCGTGGCCATAAAGTTTATTTCACCTTCCTTGGGGCTAATTTAATAGCCTCGTAGGCTTGGGTTACCTACTGGTACCTGGTATAGTAAAGTAATTTGATTTGATTTAAAATTTGAGGATTAAAGAATTTAAATAAATTTAATTGGTGGCTAGTTTTAAGGTTGATTAAAGATTTCTGGAGTTTTAAAGTGATTTTTTTAGTTTTTGAAATTTTATGGATTATGTTAATCATTTAATTAAAGGGTCAAAGTTGACTTTTTAATTAATGTTGAATTCTAAAAAGTTAATATTTTTTATAAAATATTAGACCTTAAGATGAGTTGTTAGACACTAAGATTGCTTGATTTGGATTTTTCTACATTTAGTTTTGTAGGTTTGAAGTTTTGATTTGATCTTGACTTAAGTTTGACTAAAACTTAACTTTTTAAAATTTGAATGATTTTTTGAAGTTTTATATTTTTAATAAATATAAGATTTTCATATGAGTTGAATGCTTTTGAGTTTGTTCAATTTAGTTTTTTTTTTTAAATTAGTTATGTTTTTTGAAAGTTTGAGTATTTATTGAATTTTTAAAATCATTTAATTAAGGGTGTTTTGAGAATATAAATTCAAATGATTTACCAACTCCTTGAAATTAGCTATAGAGGTCAAGAATGACCTATGGAGAGATAACCAAGTGTTTGGGAATTTTTTGGAATTGTTAATTATTCCTAATTAATTAAATAAATTAAACTTTGAATTTCAATTAAAATTACATTAACTTCAGGTTTATTGTCAAATCAAATATATTTTATTTTTTGTTGATTAAGGTTTTAATTCTGGTCATTTACAGGTATTAGTTATATTTTATGGATTAAAATTAGATTTATTGTAAATTTTTTAATTTTCTAAGACCTTAAATAGGCTAAATTTTTTGAAGGCTAATTTTTTGACCTAATGATCTCTAAATATAGTCAAATTTAAACATCTGGTTCAAAATGTCACTAGATTTACTGTGTTTACGTTTCACCTCAATTGGGTGTCTGTATAGCTCCCTATAAATTTTCTAAATATTATAGACATTTCATTAATTATTTTCCTTAGGTATCTCATCAATTAAAGTGGGCTTGCAATTTTGGTCATCTAACCCTGAGGCATATGCAATCACATAACAAACATTTCACATCAAAATACTAAAAATCTAAGGGGTTATGAATTTTCAAAATTTGGGGTCTAAAATGAACCCATTACCTTAAAAATTCACATCACAAAAATTTACAAAGCATTTGACCCTAGAAGAATCAAAATATATGCCTAAGATGCTTAAGCACTTTCCACCAAAATTTGAGATCAATTGGACCCCTAGATTCCATGAAAATTAAAATAAACTAAATTCAAAAAAACTTAATTTTCTTATAATACAGAGCTCAAAATATATTAAAATTAATTTTAATAAATTCTAAATTAAATTATCTTTCTAATGAGCCCCAGAATGTCCAATTTGGTGGAAAATTTAATTTTATGTGAATTTTGGAAGATTTGGGCATTATTTTGAATTTTTAACTCAATCTAAGTCAAATCGACCACCGACCAATAATTGGTGCCGCTGTGGCGGCAAATGATGGCATGCCACATGGTGTGGCATGTCCCTTCACTTAGCCACATCAGCGGTCCATCAGGACCGCTGATCCGACTGTAGCATGGATGGACGGCCAGGAGGCTGCCACATCACCAGCCGGGATCACAGAAGGACCTGCATTTGAGCCATATGGAAGACTGGGGTGAGGGGGGTTTGACGCTACCAATTCTGGTCTACCCGATCGCGCTGAAGCTGTAATCGGACGGCTCTGGTTGAGCCAGAGTCAAGTTTGGTTAAAAAATTTGAAATAGTCATATCTTTCAAAATACTCAACAAAATCTAACAAAATTTGAAACATATCTAGAGGGCAACGTAATCTTACAACACCTAGTGTTTGGAGGCTTCATGTATTGTAGATTTGCTATAGTTCTAAATTAAAATTTTAGAGAAAATTTGAGATATCTTACAATCCTGTGGTGGATTGTGATGATCTTGGGCTTGTTGGAAAGCTGCTGATGTTCTCTACAACTTTTCTTAACGGTGCAAGAGCTTTTAGTTGCTATTTTAAGATCTGCTATCAAAATTATCACTTCTCTCTCTTTTTCTATCTCTCTTCTCAAATTAGGCTCTCAAGTTTTGCAACAACCTTTCTACTTGCTGGAGGGGCCTTATTTATAGATGGAGAAGCTCTCTTGTTCTTACTTAAGGGCTAAGATATGCTGGAAAAACATATTTTGGAAGGTAGTGGATAAATACAAAGTATTGAGTTAAGCATGGTATATTCACTCCTCCTAATGATTGTCCCCGTTAATTAAGATAGATGGAAGGCTGACAAATCCTCATCAAGTGTGCTCAAAGGGGATGGAGAGGGTAAGTGATGAGTCTAGCACATACTCACCCATGATGAGAGGGATAATTTTTTCTTTGAATGGCCTTTTTCCTAGTTTGACTAGTTAACTTGTCAAGAAAAATGACATGTCACGCAAGGTGGCATAAGGTGGGCCATGAGCTGATTTTATAAGGAATATCAAGCAATGAGATTAGAATTTGAGTAAACATATGGGATTTTGCGAAGATTTGGCCAAGTTAAAGTGAATTAATTTTGTTAAATTAGCCATACTTTGACTCTACATAAATTTAGAAACACTCAAAGAATCATAAATAATACATAAAGCATTAAATGGAGTAGGTTTGATGGTTTTGATAGCATTGATTTGATCAAATGGTTCATACTAACCCATTTAAACCCTTGAAGGGTTAATTGGACAAACTAGGTTGAATTGGTCAACTAAGTTGACCCACGACCTAGGTTTGAATCAGACATGTTTGAAATTGTAAATGAGATATATTATAGCTAGTTTTAGGAATTTAATTGATCATTTGGGTTAAAACCACCCATTTGGGCCTTTAATGGGTCATTGAGTCAAAATGACTATTTTGACCCTTAAGGGGCCTTTAGGTCAAACTTGGTTGACCAGATCAACCAAGTTTACCCAGTGTTTGAGATTGGGTCTATTAGATCCCAAAAAATGCTTGTAACTGATTGGAGGAGGTTTTAAGGGTTGATTAGGTCAAATCAGGTTGAATTTTGATCAAAGGACCAAAAATCCCCTTAAAGGGCATTTTGGTCATTTTGGCCTTAAGTATATTCTGGGTAAAAGTAAATCTAGAAAAATGTAGATCAATACTTATAAAGTCAATATCAAAGGACTGGAAGGGATCAAAGGGTTTGGAGGTGACTCCAAGGTCAAATTCCACTGAGTGATAGGTCCAGTGGCATAGGTGATAAATATCTGAAGGTTTTACAACCTTTGGAACTAAGTTTAGTTGTTGGGGTTAGAGACATTAGATTGAGCTCAAACCTAGAGGGATGACCCTTATCCTATCAATATGAAATTAATAGATTCTAAATCACAGATTAGTTGACAAGGTTTTGAAATATTTAAATAAGTATTGAAAAAGGCATTCATGGCCTTTGAACCTTGGATTTTGGTTTGAATTTCTAGATCTGAACTGGACTTTGGGTTTCAAAGTTTAAGTTTGAATTATCCTAATAATTTTTAATCAATTGAATGATTATTAATGATTAGATAGATCCTAAACTATGCTTGATATTTATTTGATGGCTGAATTAGGATTTAAACTGGAGTCTGGGCTTTGAGTTAGATTGGGTTAAAGTTTGATTGGGTTTAAAACTTGAATTGATTTGAATTGAAAAAAATGTAGATTGATCCTTTGATGAACTTAAGGTTTAGAAAATCTTATGTTTTATAGTCCAGAGAGGTGTTAAAGTGACCACATATAAAAATGAGGTCAACAAATGGACCCATAATATATATATTTGAATGAATTTCTATTGCATATATTGTCGTTGACCGAAAAAGAAGTTTGAATAGGATTTTAGAAATCTAAGGAAGGGCATCAACCAACCTTAGGTCTATATGATGCTGATAGAAGACTTACACCTAATAGACAAATTAACTGGGAAACCAAGGTAGGGATCACCTAACTTTGGATCTAAGGAAGGGCATCACCCATCCTCAGGTCTATAGGATGTTGATTGAAGACTTACTCGTAATAGAAATATTAAATGAGAAACCAGGGTAGAGATCACCTAACCTTGGGTCTAAGGAAGGGCATCACTCATCCTTAGGTCTTTAGGATGCTAATAGAAGACTTACTTCAAATAGATAGATTAACTAGGAAACCAAGGTAGGGATCACCTAACCTTGGGTCTATGGAAGAGCATCACCTATCCTTAGGTCTATAGGATGCTGCTAGAAGACTTTCTCATAATAGACAGATTAACTAAAAAACTAAGGCAGGGATTACCTAACCTTGGGTCAAAGGAAGGGCATCACCCATCCTTAGATCTATAGGATGCTGATAGAAGACTTACTTCTAAAAGACTAATTAACTAGGAAAATCATGTGGGGAGGAAGCTTGCTCTACATAGAGGATAAAAAGTAGGATACTAGGGTGGTGTCATGAAGGGAAAGATTAGCATTGGGATCTAATAATAAGGAGAGAAAGAATGATGACTCGTATATATCCTTACGGAAGTGAAAACTGGATGATCTTGTGAGAAGGAAGCATTACTTCTCACTAAAAATGGGTTTTAAAAAATTTAAAACTATAATGGTATCACAGAAGGCATGCTCGTTCACTAGTGAATCTAATCCTAAGGAAAGAAAGTACGATGACTCACATCTATCCTTAAGGAAGAGAAAATTGGATGATCTTATAAGAAAGAAGCATTGCTTCTCATAAAAGATTGGGTTTGAAAATTTAAAACTAAGATGGTGCCACAAAAGGCATGCTGCATCACTAGTAAATCTAATCATAAGGAAAGAAATGTTTAGGACTCACATCTATTCTTAAGGGCGAGAAAACTGGTTTATCTTGTGAGAAGGAAGCATTGCTTCTCATAGAAGATCGGGTTTAAAAATTTAAAACTAGGATGGTTCCACAGAGGGCGTACTTTATCACTAGTGAATCTAATTCTAAGGAAAGAAAGCACAATGACTCACATATATCCATAAGGAAGAGAAAACTGAATGATCTTGTGGAAAGGAAGCTTTGATTCCCACAAAATATCAGGTCTAGAATTTGAATCTAGGATGGTGCCACAAAGGGCGTACTCCATCACTAAAGAACGATCATGTGGAAAGGAAGGTTTCTCTACATGAAAGATCAAGTTTTGAATTTGAAGCTTGGATGGTGCCAAAGAGGGCGTGCTCCATCACTAGTGGATGATCTTTGGAGAGGAAACTTACTCGACATGAAAGATCAAATCTTAAATTTTGAACTAGGATGGTGCCACAAAAGGCGTGCTCCATCACTAATGGATCTAATCCTAAGGAGAGAATGCATGATGACTCATATATATATCCTTCAGGAAAAGAAACTCAAAGATCTTATGCGAAGGAAGTATTACTTCTCATGAATGATTGGGTCTGGAATGATCGTATGTGGTGGAAACTTGCTCCACACAAAGTATTAGGTCTGAAAAATAATATGTGGAGGTTACTCCACATAGAGGATTGGAACTGGCTTCTAAAATTGAGATTTGAATTTTTTTTGAATTTAAATTGATTTGATTTTAAATTAGAAGGATCTTTGAATTTGAATTTTGATTTTTGAATTTGAATTTAAATTAATTTTGAATTTAATTATGCTTGAAATTTGAAATTTGATTTGATTTTTAATTTTAAGGTTTTATAATTAAAATTTTGATTTAATTTTGAATTCGAAAGATATATGAATTTGTGGAGTGATTTAAATTTGATTTCAACTAATTTTGAATTTGGTGAATTTTGAATTTAAAAATTAGTTTGATTTTGAGTTTGAAGAATTTTGAATTTGATTTTGGTTGAATTTCAAGAGTTTTTAATTTTTTATTTTGAAGATGAACGCGATTTTAAATGTTTTGAATTTGATTTTTTTGAGTTCGAAGATTTTTTTTAATTTGATTTTATGTTTTGTACCCAACTAGCTTGGTACTTCCTAAAGAGCCTCCCTAATATTTAAAAATATTATGTGTCATTCTCTAGGGTTAATCAGTTAATGTTTGAAACTTTCCCAAAGATCTTCATTACAACAAGAGGACAGTCTTGTATTATTTTAAATTCTCCCACCGATCTCTCAATAGGCTAAGATAGGCATCCAAAGAACTTGGACAAAGTCCACTACTTGGATGGTTCTTAGTCACACTGTCTTATAACAGGCTTGAACCATTTAGGATTTATATGAATCTGAGTTTTATTGAGCCTTAAAGACGAAGATCTGCAAGGTCTTGAGCTCCTCAAATTGGAGTGGGGCACTTTGCTCAGTCATGGAATGATTTTGAACGACAATTCCCAGTATACAAAATACTCCTCTAATGGGGTTGATCTTAGACCCAGTATAGAGTGTAATTTTGTTAAGAATGACTTGAAGGAAAAGATGCCTTTGTGCAAGAATTTATACACATTCCTCAAGGTTGAGCCTTTTTTAAAAAAAATTCCTATAATTATTTCGACCCTGTCGGATGAAATGTGGGAATAATTTCAGCTTTTAGAGTGAGAAGTAGAGTAAACTCCAATTAAACTAAAAAGACATAAATTTTATTAACCCAAACCAAGTTTTGTAAAAACTAAACTGGGGTCTCTCTTATATGAATTTTGAATAAAAATCAATTTTAAAGGTGTTTAAGTTTGAGAGAGAAATTTAATTTTTATTAATTCTCTTGCACAATATTCTTCTATCTTATGAAAAATTCATGTATGGTTAAAATCTGGATTCAAGATTTTTGAAGTTAATTATTTAAGATTGAGAGAGTTGCTACTTAGCTTTGCATGTTTTTTACATTCTTGCAACTTATATAGTTTTTGATGATTCCAAATATTATTTTTATAAATATTATTTTTTCTAACATTTTGTGGAATAATTGTTTTTTCTCTTGTGTGGACTAATATTTCAGGGAAATCATACACCAGTTTGTTCAAGACTTCAAATCAAATTCAGCATAAGATAGTTTGTAAATTGAAGTATGTATTTTTTTATTTTATTGAGTCTAAAAGAGTGTGATTATAATTAAGTGATTTAGCACACATACCTGGGGAGAATTTCTTATACTGATCGTACGGGATAAACCATGTTCGTACGGGATGAACCATGTTCGTACGGGACGATCAGGTCAGTTATACCCCTTGGAAGACAATGGATTGAACAGAGGGAGAACTTTTTTTTTAAGTTCTGATTGTCCAAATGAATTATCCCATTCATCCCAGGATGATGTTCTCTGATTTCTCATCTTGAACTATTCATCCAGACAAATTATCCCACTCATCATATGACGATATTCTCTGATTTCTCACCTTGAACTGTTCGTCCAGACTAATTGTCCCATTCATCCCAGGATGATGTTCTCTAAATTCTTACCTTGAACGGTTCATCCATACAAATTGTCCCATTCGTCCCAAGATGATGTTCTTTGAATTCTCACCTTGAACTGTTTATCTAGACGAATTATCCCATTCATCTGAGGAAGATATTCTCTGAATTCTCAGCTTAATTTATTCGCCCAGACGATCTTGTATATTTATCCCAGGATGATGTCCTCTATTCCTTAAATATATGGACCGTCATGCAGTTCCGTCCTAATGAAACTTGGAAATAAATGTTTGTATCGGACAAACTATGTTTGTACAGGATAATGATCATGTATGAAGTCATTTCGTATCAATGCATATTGAGTTTGTACGCAATCATTTTTACATTGTTCGTACGTACGAATTTCGATCGCACGGGACGATTGAGTATGTACATATTTAAAAAAATGCAGTTTTTGGATAGTTTTTTGTGTCTTTCTTATAAAAGGTCCATTTAAACTGTCTTATAATCTTTTTGTCCACTGGTCTTCATGTAAACTGAAGGGAGATTGAAGGAAAGAGTGTGAGAGAGTGTTTGAAGAAGGTTTCATACTACTAGAGCGTGAAGGGTTCACTTGGTACTCAAAGGTAAGGATCTTCATTTGTAAAATTATGATTTCTTTACTCTCTTTTCTTATCCTTCCAGATTTCTTATGAGAAGATCTTTCAAGAAGATCCGATTCTTTGTCGACACTTGAGGAGTGTGAATAGATGGAGGGTTCTCTACCTACAGTTGGAGAAGTGTGATTAGATGGAAGGTTCTCTGCCTAGACTTGGAGAAGAGTGAAAGGATGAAAGACTCTCTGCCTACACAAGGAGAAGTGTGAAAGGACGAAGGATTCTCTACCTATACTTGGAGAAGTGTAAAAGGACAAGATTCTTTGCCTATACTTGGAGAAGTGTGAACATGTGGAAGGTTCTCTGCCTATACTTGGAGAAGTGTGAAAGGATGAAGGGTTCTTTGCCTACACTTGGAGAAGTGTGAAAGGATGAAGGGTTCTCTGCCTACACTTGGATAAGTGTAAAAGAATAAAGTTTCTCTGCCTAAATGTGGAAAGTGTTAACAACGAAAGGTTCTCTACCTACACGTGGAGAGTGTAAAAGGACGACGGTTCTCTACCGCACCGGGTAGTGGTGAAAGAGAGTTTTTTTTAAGGCTTCTCCACCTTACTGTAGGGGAAAAAGGAGAGACACTAAATGGTAATAGTGCAATACCTGAAGTGGGGGACTTTAGGGAGTGGATGTAGGTCCTGTTTGACCGAACCACTATAAATCTTGTGTATTTTTATTTTTCGCTGCCTTTTTTTATTATTTTCTGTTGATCTGTGGTTGAAAAATATTTTTCAAAAAATTTCACTATAAGAATTTTATCAGTTTAAAATATAAGAAGGAATTTTTAAATTATCAATTCACTCCCTTCTTGGTTTGTCGCTGGGATATATGCTTAGGTCTAATAACCTAATTCATAATTAACAAGTTTCAACAAGTGTCATCAGATCTTAGTTTCAAAATCATAAATTTAGACTTCTTTTTTATTAACGACCAGGGCTACATTTGGAAACCAAAACACACATGAAGGTTACTCTATAACTAGACCTCCCTTGTTTGGCAATATTCCATTTGATTTTTACAAAACACGCATGTCTACATTTTTACAGTCACTAGATTACAGAATGTGGATCTTAGTTCGGGAAGGGTATACAAAACAAACTAGATTAGTTGATGGAGTTAGATTTGAAACCCCCTTTACGGACTGGACAGCAGAATAACGTGAATTAGCACAGCTTAACGCTAAATGCTTCAATAGTTTCTTTTGTGCTCTTAAATCTGAAGATTACATGCAGGTTTCTACTTGCAAAAGTGGAAAGGACATATGGGATAGACTTTGTATAATATATGAGGGGACAAATGAAGTTAAACAATCCAAACTTAATATCTTGTTGCATGACTATGAACTGTTTTGCATGAAACCTAACAAATCTATTACTGACATGTACATAAGATTCACACAAATAGTCACCTCTCTCATGCATTGGGTAGGGAACTAACTAATATAGAAATGGTAAATAAAATACTTCATTGTTTATCTACTATTTATGATGCTAAAAAAACTATGATTATAGAGTCTAAAGATTTAAACATTTACTCTATTGACAATCTTCTTGGATCACTAATTGTTTATAAGCAAATTGTGAGTCAAAGAAAGATTAATGCAAGTGAACCATGAAGGGAGAAGAACATAACACTGAAAGTGGAAGAGTCAGAGAGTGATCAATCTGTACGTGAGGATGAGGATAATATAGCATTGATGACTAGAAAATTCAGAAACTTTCTGAAAAGGAAGCAAAAGAGACGTCAGCAATGGAATCGAGGTAAGTTCGATAGAAATATTAAGGTTTCTAACGATGTAATTTGCTATGAATGCAGAAAACCTGGACACATTAAGTCAGAGTGCCCAAAAATTAAAGCTATTCCTAATAAGGAGAAGGTAGAGGAGAAACCAATGGTGAAGAAGGGAAAGAAGAATTTCTAAAGAGCTTTCTGGGCGAACTCAGCTTCAGACTCCTTAGAGACTGAAAAGGAAGAAGAAGTTACCAATATGTGCTTGATGGAAGATAATCTTGATCAATCAGATTAAGAAGAGATATTTGACTTGACATACAATGAACTTATAGAAGTCTCTGAATTGATACATGTTGCATATAGAAAATTAGAGAAATTGCATACTAGTCAGAACTTAGAATTACAAGACCTTCAAAGCAAACATGAAATTCTTAGGAAATATCATGCTTTAACTGATGACAACCACATGAAATTACTTGATGAGTTTGACGATTTGAATAAAAACCATGAAATCTTAAAATCATCCTATGTAGAACTTCAAAAAGAAATCAAGAATAATAAGGATGAATCAGAGAGGAAATTATATCAGATAAATTATATAAATTGTATCTTGGAAGATATGAATTATTTTTATAAATTAAAGATAAAAGCTCTTGAGGATAATAGGATACCCCCAAGACTTGAAGATTTCATGAATCCTATTTTGTATCCTAAATTTATGTAATCCTTAAATAAACAGAAGAATTATAGAAAACTAAGAAATCCATTTCCAATAGTCAAATGTTATAATTGTGGATTATTTTGATATATAGTTCACACATGTACATTGAAGAATAAAACACATTTGTTGTGGATACCTAAGATGCATAAACCTAGATATAACATACATGCATCTGCTTATAAATTATTAAAAGGAGAAACCAAACTTGTTTGGGTTCTCAGGTCTAACGTTTGATATTTTTGCAGGGTCGCTCTCACCCAAGACCTCGTGAGAGCATATGGTACCTGGATAGCGGATGTTCAAAGCATATAACTGGAGATACTGTACAATTTATATCACTAAAAGATAGGAGTGGAGGCAGGGTTACACTTGGAGATAACATCACAAGGAAGTTGGTTGGATCAGGTATGATTGAAAATTTTAAAAACTTTTTCATTGAGAATGTATTACTTATAGAAGGCTTAAAACATAATATGTTAAGTATTAGCCAGCTATGTGACAAAGGATATTGTGTTAAATTTTTTCTTACTAGTTGCATATTAAGCCTAAATGATATTGATGTATTGTATGGTATAAGGGTAAACCATGCCTATATGCTAGATTTAAATTATATCAAAACTCCTACTGCCTTCTGTTTAAAAATAATTTTTGATGAATCATGGCTTTGGCATAGGATACTTTGTCACTCTAGCATGAAAAACTTTAGGAGAATTACCCAAAATAATTTAGTGAGAGGTATACCAAAATTAGACTTTATTAAGGATCACCTGTGTGATGCATGTCCATTAAAAAAATAGGTGAAGTTGAATTCTAAGGTGTCAAAAGTTAACTTATTAATTAATGTTGAATTCTAAAAATTTAATATTTTTATAAAATATTTGGCCTTAAGATGAGTTGTTAGACACTAAGTTTTCTTGATTTGATTTTTTCAACATTTACTTCTGTAGGTTTGAAGATTTGATTTAATTTTGACTTAAGTTTGACTAAAAGTTGACTTTTTAAAATTTGAATTATTTCTAAAAGTTTTATATTTTTAATAAATATTATATTTTAATATGAGTTGAATGCTTTTTAGTTTGTTCAATTTAGATTTTTCTAGAGTTAGTTATGGTTTTTGAAAGTTTGGGTATTTATTGATTTTTAAAATCATTTAATTAAGGGTGTTTTGAGAATTGGAATTCAAATGATTTTCCAACTCCTTAAAATCATCTCCAAAGGTTGGAAATGACCAATGGAGAGATTCCCAAGAGTTTGGGAATTTTTTGTAATTTTTAATTATTTTTCATTAATTAAATTAATTAAATATTAAATTTCAATTAAAATTAAATTAAGTTCAGGTTTGCTGTCAAATCAAAGATATTTATTTTTCATTGATTAACATTTTAATTCTGGTCAGTTAGAGGTATTATTTATATTTTTGGATTAAAATTTGATTTATTGTAAATTTTTGAATTTTTTTAGACCTTAAATGGTCTAAATTTTGAGAAGGCTAATTTTCTGACCTAATGATCTACAAATCCTGTCAAATTTAAACCTATGGTTCAAAATATCACTAGATTTTCTATGTTTAAGTTTCACCCCTATTTTGGTCATTAAAATTTTTCTAAATTTTTTATATATTTCCTTAATTATTTTCCTTAGGTGTTTCTACTTTTAAAACAGGATTACAATTTTGGTCATCTAACCCTGAGGCATATACAAGCACATAACAAAAACTCACAGCAAAATACTAAAAATCTAGAGAGGTAAGAATTTTTAAAGTTTGGGGTCCAAAATGGACCCATTACCTTGAAAATTTACATAAAAAAAATTTACGGAGCATCCCTAGAAAAATTAAAATATATGCCTATGATGCTCAAGAACTTTCTACAAAAATTTGGGATCAATTTGATCCCTAGATTGCATGAAAATTAGAATAAACTATATTCAAACAAACATATTTTTCTTATAATCCATAGCTCAAAATAGATTAAATTTTTTTTAATAAATACTAAAGGAAATTATATTTCCAATGAGGCTAAGAATTTCCAATTTGGCGAAAAATTCAATTTTCTTTGAATTTTGAAAGAGTTTTGCATTATTTTAAAAATTTCAACTCAATTTGAATAAACTTAGCCGTTGGCCAATAATTGGCACCGAAACGGCAGCAGCGAAAGATGGCATGCCATGTGGCATGGTGGGTCCCTTCACTTAACCACATCTGCGATCCATCAGGACCGCTGATCTGGTCATAGCATGGATGGACGGCTAGGAGGTCTCCACGTCACCCATCGGGACCACGAAAGCACCCGCATTTAATCCACAAGAAATCCTATAGTGAAGGGGGAGTGGCATGGCTGATTCTAGGCCGCCCGATCTCGCTGAAGGCGCGATCAGACGGCTCTGGTTGAGCCAGAGTCAAGTTTAGTAAAAAAATTTCAAATAACCATATCTTTCAAAATACTTAACATAATTTAAAATGTAGCTAGAGGGCAATGTAATCTTCCAACACTAGAAGTTTGGAGGCATCATGTATTGTAGATTTACTGTAGTTTTAAATTAATATTTTAGAGAAAAGTTGAGATATCTTACAATCCTGTGTGTGAATTTTGATAATCTTAGGCATGTTGGAAATCTGTTGGTGTCCTCTATAACTTCTCTCAAGGGTGCAAGATCTTTAGTGGTTGGTTTAAGATCTGCTATTGAAATTAACCTTTCAGATATACTGGAATTTCAGATTTTGGAAGGTAGTGGATAAATACAAAGTATTAAGCATGGTATATCCACTCCTTCCAATGATTATCCCCCTTAATTAAGATAGATGGATGGCTATCAAATCCCCATCAAGCATGCTCAAAGGGGATGAAGAGGGCAAGTGGTGAGTATAGCCCATACTCACCCATGATGAGATTTGTAATTTGGTCTTTTAATGGCCTTTTTATTAGTTTGACTAGTCAACTTATAAAATAAAATAACATGTCATGCAAGGTGGCATAATGTAGGCCTTGAGATGACTTGGAAGGAATATCAAGCTATGGGATTAGAATTTGATTAAGTATATGGGATTTGGAGAAGATTTGACCAAGTCAAAGTGAATTAACTTGGTTAAATTAACCATAGTTTGACTCTACATAAATTTAGAAACACTCAACGCATCATAAAAAAAATACTTAAAGCATAAAATGGAGTAGTTTTGAGTGTTTTAATAGCACTGATTTGATCAAATAGTTCATATTAATCCATTTAAACCCTTAAAGGGTTAATGGGCCAAACTAGGTTGACTTGGTCAACTAGGTTTCCCTAGGATCTAGTTTGAATCAAACATGTTTGAAATGGTAAATGTGATCTAGTAGAGGTGGTTTTTGGAATTAGATCAATCATTTGGATTAAAATCAGCCATTTGGGCCTTTAATGGGTCATTGAGTCAAAATGACTATTTTGACCCTTATGGGGTCTTTAGGTCAAACTTGGATGACCTAGTCAACCTAGTAGACCCAGGGTTTGAGATTGGGTCTATTAGGTCCCAAAAAGTTCTTGAAAATGATTAGAGTAGGTTTCAAGGGTTCATTAGGTCAAGTTAGGTTGAATTTTTATCAAAGGTCCAAAAATCCCCTTAAAGGGCATTTTGGTCATTTTGGCCTCATATTTGTTCTGGGTCAAAGTGAATCCAAAGAAATGTAGATCAATGCTTAGCAAGTCAATATCAAAGGATTTTAAGGGATCAAAGCATTTGGAGGGGACTCCAAAGTCAAATTCCACTAAGTGATAGGTCCAGTGGCACAGGTGGTAAATATTTAAAGGTTTTATAGCGTTTGGAACTGAGTTTAATTTCTAGGGTTATAGACATTAGATTGAGCTCAAACTTGAAGGAAGACCCTAGAGACATGTTTTATCAATATTCAATTGATAGATTATAAATCAGGGATCATTTAAATGAGTATTGAAATATTTCAACAAGTGTTGAAAAATGTGTTCATGATAGAGCCTTCAAACCTTGAATTTTGGTTTGAATTTCTATATATGAATTGGACTTTGGGTTTCAAAGTTTAAGTTTGAATTATCCTAATAATTTGTAATCAATTTAATGTTTACTAATGATTGGATAGATCTTAAACTAGGTTTGATATTGATTTTAAGGCCGAATTAGGATTTGAACCCAAGTCTGGGTTTTGAGTTGGATTAGGATAAAGTTTGACTAGGTTTAAAACTTGAATTGATTTGAATTAAAATGAATTTGAATTGATCCTTGGATGTAGGAGGAACTTAGGGTTTAGGAAATCCTATGGTTTAGAGTCTAGAGAGGGGTTAAGGTGACCTCATACAAAAATGAGGTCAATACTATACAATCAACTATTTTAAAAATTCTCTAGGTACCTCAAAACTTACTTCTCATATTACCAATCCAAATATTATTCCCAAAATTATTATGTATAATTATTATTTTTCTCTTTCCAAGTGTCTTGGAGAAGAACAGATTTATAGAGTTTTAGTGTCTGTGGACACGGATTCTATTGCTGGTTGGTGTATTCTTAAGAAAGACTTGTGTGAAGCTGTTAGGGCTTTATTTTATGGTTATACTATTCCTAAATGTATTACTTCTACTTTCATTATGTTAATTCCTAATAAGATTAATATTAGTTATTTGAGTGATTTTGGACCTATTAGCCTATGCACTACTTTTAACATGCATATTTCTAAAATTTTGGCTAATAGGCTAGCTACTTTTCTTACCCTATCAACCATAAGCATTTTTTTTAAAGAGAAAATATTGTTGTTAATGTGCTTCTTGCTAAAGAGCTCCATAATGAAATTAATAGAAGAGTTCATGGTGATAGTTTAATCATGAAATTAGACATTTCCATGGCTTATAATAATTTGAATTGGTTATTTCTATTTAGAATCTTACAACTTTTCGGTTTTTATGATAACATGATCAATATCATAAAAATTTTAGTTGTTAATTGTTAATGGCAAGTCCCGTGGATTCGTTAGAGGTGTTTAAGTTGTCAGACAAGGTGATCCTTTTTCACCTACTCTTTACATCATTACGATAGACTATCTTTCTAGGGGCTTCACACATTTTTTTACATTAACTTTATATTTTCTAATTAACACTGTCGTTGCCAGGTCCCAAGTCCTGGATGAGAAAAGTGGAGGGTTGCGTTAGGTAGTCGACAGCCAGCGTAAAACTTGTCGAACAAAAATGATATGAATCCTTTAAGAAATTGTGTTAATGCTAGGGCGTCCCCTGGAAGCGACGCGCTGTATGGCCTGAATACAGTGACAAGTGTGCAAGGGCCGCTGCACCGGCGCCCGGGTGCAGTGTTAAATAGGCAAGGGTTCCCACATCAAGGACGGATGTGGGCAAAGAAGCTAGTCCATGATACTAAAATTAGGATAGGAACTTGGAATATAGGTTCCCTTACTCGTAAATTAATGGAGTTAATAGATATTATGATTCATAGGAAATAAATATTTTATGCATTCAGGAAACTAAGTGGGTTGGAGAGAAGGCCAAGGAAATCGATAGTTTAGGATTTAAACTTTGGTATTCGGGTAGGAGTCGTACTAGAAATGGTGTAGGTGTCATTATAGATAAGAGTTTAAAGGATAATGTTATAAAAATTAATAGGATTGGAGATAGAATTATAGCTTTAAAGATTGTTGTTGAGAATAAGATTGTTAATATTATAAGTGCTTATGCTCCTCAGGTAGGTTTGGATATAAGTTCTAAATTAAATTTTTGGAATGACTTAGAAGAATTAATACAAAATATACCTCTTGAAGAAAGAGTTTTTATTGGAGGAGATTTAAATGGACATGTTGGTAAAGAGGTAGTTGATTTTAAAAGCATTCATGGTGGCCATGGATTCGGAACGACGAATGAAGGTGGCAAGACCATATTAGATTTTTGTTTAGCTTATGATTTTTCAATTGCTAATACCTTATTTAAGAAAAGGAATGAGCATCTCATCACTTATAAAAATGGATATAATACAACCCAGATTGACTATTTTCTTATTAGAAAATTAAACCGTTTAGATTGCAAAGATTGTAAAGTTATTCCGAGTGAAAGTTTATGTACCCAACATCGATTATTAGTTTTGGACTTTAAGATAAAGGGGCATAAAATAAAAAATAAAGTAAAACAATTTTCTAGGATTAAATGGGGGCATTTAAAGAATATTAACAAAAATATTTTTGGAAATAAGATTTTAGATCTTAAGATTTTGTCTGTGCATGAGGATGCTAATATTATGTGGGAAAAAGTGGCTAGTGATATTAAGAATATTGCAAAAGATGTCCTTGGAGTATCAAAGGGAAAAGCTCCCAATAGTAAAAATAGTTGGTGGTGGAATCCAATTGTGCAAGAAAAGATTAAAAATAAGAAGATTTGTTATAAAAATTGGTTTAATTTTAAAAATTCTGATAATTGGGAAATATATAAAGTGGCTCGTAAGGATGCTAAGAAAGCAATATGCGATGCAAAGGCATTAGCTTTTAGTGATTTATATAATAGATTAGATACTAAAGAGGGAGAAAGATATATGTATAAGTTAGCCAAACAAAGAGATAGGAGTAGTAAGGATTTAGTTCAAGTGAAGTGTATTAAAGATGAAGATCAAAAAATACTTTTCTTAGAAGATGATATTCAACAAAGATGGATGAGATATTTTGCTAAACTTTTTAATGAAGAGTGTGAAAATAAGATTGACTATAGTGACCTTAGCACCCTAAATGAAAATAAAGATTTCTATTTTTATCGGCGTATTAGTAAAACTGAAGTTAGAGAGGCTTTAAAGAAAATGAAGGGTGGAAAAGCTATTGGACCTGATGATATTCCAATAGAGGTGTGGAAATGCTTAGGAGATGAAGGAATTTCATGGCTTACTAAACTTTTTAATACTATTTTGAAGACTAAAAAGATGCCAGATGAGTGGAGAATGAGTGTATTAATTCCTATTTTTAAGAATAAAGGCGATGCACAGGATTGCACGAATTATAGAGGTATTAAGTTAATGTGTCATACTTTAAAACTATGGGAGCGAGTTATGGAGCATAGGTTGCGGCGTGATACTAATGTTTCTCAAAATCAATTTGGATTCATGCCGGGTAGGTCGACTATGGAAGCCATACATTTATTAAGAGGTTTGATGGAGAAATATAGAGAAAATAAGGAGGATCTACATATGATATTTATTGATTTAGAAAAAGCATATGATAAAGTTCCAAGAGAAGTGCTATGGAGAGTTCTTGAATGGTTGAAGTGGCGGAATGCATCGGGCTTGTTATGTGATAGAAATGTACCCCTCAAACTTAAGGGAAAATTCTATAAGATGGTAGTAAGGCCTGCAATGCTTTATGGTGCCGAATGTTGGCCATTAAAAGAGAAGCATAACACTAAGTTAAGTGTGGCAGAGATGAGGATGCTTAGATGGATGAGTGGCTTTACCCTTAGAGATAGGATACGAAATGAGCATATACGTGAAAAGGTTGGAGTAGCTCCAGTAGAAGATAAGATTAGAGAGAGTCGCCTTAGATGGTTTGGTCACATAAAAAGGCGGCCTTCCGACGACCCGGTTAGGAGAGTAGATGCATTAGATTTGACTTGTGTTAAGAAAGGTAGGGGTAGACCTAAAAAGACTTGGTTAGAAAATATTAGGAATGACCTTTCTTTATTAGATTTAAACGAGAATATGGCTTTTAATAGGACACAATGGAGAAAAAGGATTCATGTAGCCGACCCCACGTAGTGGGATAAAGGCTTGATGTTGTTGTTGTTGTTGTTGTTGTTGTTGTTGTAACTTTATATTTTCTAATCATAATTTTTGTGGTACAACATTAATCATCTCTATTTTGCTAATGATATTATCATTTTTTGCAATAGTTCCTTGACAGGTGTTAAGTTTATTAAAAAATTCATTTCTTATTTTGAAAAAGAAAGTGTCTTGTATTTAAACAGCAATAATTGCTCTTTTATTGGTGGAAAAAGAATGTCCTCCATGAAATATAAAAACATTACGAATTATGTTGGTTTTTATAAGCAAGTTATGCCCTTTTATTATCTTGGAACTCCTCTCTCTAAAGGATTTAAAAAGTCCTTTTTATTTTTAAAAAAAAAATTAGCATCCATTTGTTGAGATAGTTGCTACTTAATTTTTGCATGTTTAACTTTCTTCCAACTTATATATTTTTGATGATTTCAAATATTATTATTTTCATTAATATTTCTCCTAACATATTTTGGAAGAAGTTTTTTGCTCATGTGTGTGTGCTAACATTTCAGGGAAGCCATACTCCAAATTGTTGAAGTCTTCAATTCACGATCAGCTTTGAGTGTATCGTAATTTGAAGTCAGTATTTTTCATTTTATTAAGTCTGAGAGAGTTGATTATAATTGAATAACTGAGCACACACACACCGGAGGAGAGTTATAAAATTCACAATTTTTAACTGATTGTACTATATGATAATCGTTTGTACGGGACGATCTGGTTAGCTATTCTCCTTAGAGGGCAATTAATCGAACATAAACGCAAAATTTTTTCTACATAAAGATTGGACGAATGATATTTTCCAATTATCCTAGGACGATCGGCTCTGATTTCATGAAATGCAAAGACCGTATAGATGATATTTTAGTTTGTCCCAGGATGATCGGTTCTAATTTCATGAAATGTGAAGATCGTACGAACAATTTTTTCCAATCATCCTAGGATGATCGGCTCTGATTTTGTGAAATGTGAAGATTGCATGGACAAAATCTTCTAATCTTCCCAGGACAATCAGCTCTATTTTTGGGGAATACACTATTCATACATATGAAAAAATTCCATTCATATCGGGACGATCGGCCCTATTGTGTTTTTGTTCGGCCATTCATACGTATGTGCTTTGAATTTCATTGTTCATACTGGATGAACATATTTCGTATGTACCATGATCGGGTATGAATGGGGTTCGTTCTGTTTCATAATGAGTTCGTACGCAATAGCTTTGAATTATTCGTATATACGAAAAATGATTGTATGGGATAATTTTGGATGGGTCAAATTTGAAAAATGTAATTTTTTGGATGGTTTTTTTGTATCTTTTCTATAAAAGGTCCACTTATGACTGTCATTTAATCTTTTTGTCATTTGGTCTTCATGAATGATAAAGGAAAATTTAAAGAGAGAGTGTTTGAAGGAGATTTTTTACTATTAGAGCGTGAAGAGATCACTCAGTTACTCAAGGGTAAGAATCTCTATATGTACTTTGATTTTTATTTCACTCTTTTTTCTTATTCTTCTAGATTTCTAGTGTAAAGAACTTTCAAGAATATCTGATTCTCAGCTAACGCTCGAGGAGTGTGAACAGACGAAGATTCTCTACCTTCTCTTGGAGAGTGTGAACAGCCAAAGGTTCTCTACCTACACTTGGAGAGTGTGAACAGCCAAAGGTTCTCTACCTACACTTGGAGAGTGCGAATAGCCGAAGGTTCTCTACCTAAAACCCAAATCCACTCTTAGTAAGGAGATTGTAAAGGAGAAACTAACTGAAAATAAGGTAAAGAAGAAATTCTTAAGAGCTTTTTGAGCACACTTAGCTTCAAACTCATCAAAGACTAAAAAGGAAGAGGAAGTCACCAATCTGTGCTTGATGGTAGACAATCTTGATCAGTCTGATCAAAAAGAGGTATATGACTTAACTTATGTTGAACTTTTTAAAGTCTCTGAAAGAATATATGATGCATATAACAAGCTAAAGAAAATGTATACTAGTCTTAACCTTGAACTACGAGAATTGCAAAAAGAATATAAGATCGTTAGAAAAGGTCATGCATTAATTGATAGCAACCACATGAGCTTACTTGATGAATTCGATAACTTGAACAAGAAAAATGAAATTTTGAAGACATTCTGTTCAAAATTGCAAAATGATTTTAAAACCTTTAAGGATGATTCGGAGAGTAGAAAGCGCCACTTGAAATTTGATAAAAAGATTTAGGAAGATTTCAAAGTATTTTTGAAATTAAAAGTACAAGCTCTCGAGGATAATAAGAATCCCACAACACTTGAAGATTTTATAAATCATATTTTGTATCCTAAATTTTTACAATCCAAGAAGAGACAAAGTAGTTATAGAAGATTAAGAAATCCATTTTCTTGAGTTAAATGTTATAGTTATGGATTCATTGGACATATAGCACACACCTGTACATTGGATAGAAAAACTTATTTGGTGTGGATACCTAAGATGCATAAATTTAGACATATCATACATGCATCTGTTTATAAGTTGGGAAGAGGTGAACCCAAATTTGTTTGGGTTCCCAGATCTAATATTTGATGATTTTGCAAGCATGCTCTCATACAAAATCTTGTGAGAGCATATGGTATATGGACAGCGGTTACTCAAGACATATGACTAGAGATACTAAGTAATTTATATTACTGAAAGATAGAAGTTGAGGCAGGTTTACACTTGGAGATAACACCATAAGGAAGGTGGTTGGATTAGGTATGATTGGAAATCTTGAGAATTTTTTTATTGAGAATGTACTGCTTCTAGAAGGCCTAAAGCATAATCGGTTAAGTATTAGCCAGTTATATGATAAAGGATACAACATTAATTTTTTTTCTAACAGGTACATATTAAGCCTGAACGACAATGATGTTTTGCATGGTATATGGGTAAACAATGTGTATATGCTAGATTTAAATTGCTTCAAAACTCCTAATGCTTTCTATTTGAAAACTATTTCTGATCAATCATGGCTTTGTCATAAGAGACTATGTCACTCTAGCATAAAAAACCTTAGGAGAATTACCCCAAAGAATTTAGTGAGAGGTATACCAAAACTAGACTTCAATAAGGATCACCTTTGCGATGCATGTCAATTAAGAAAATAGGTGAATTTATATTTTCAGTTCATTAAGGATATTAGAACTAGTAAGCCATTGGAAATTTTGTATATAGATGTTTTTGGACCACTTGGAACTGTAAGTCTAAGAGGGAAGGTATTCAGATTTGTGATAGTAAATAATTTTTCAAGATTCACATGGGTTAAATTTTTATATCATAAGAATGAATCATTTAAGGAGTTTAGAGATTTTTTGACATGGATTTAAAGGAAACTAGGTTGTAAAATTTTAACAATCCAACTTGATCACTGTAGAGAATTTGAAAATAAAAAAGTTTGAAGAATTTTGTATAGAAAAAGGAATTAATCATATTTATTCTACACCTAGAACCCTTTTATAGAATGGGGTAGTCGAAAGGAAGAATAGAACATTGATTGAAGACACTCGAGCCATGTTGGAAGAATATTCACTTCTGAGATATTTTGGGCTGAAGTGATTAGCACGACATGTTATATTCTGAATAGGATAAACATCATATCGAGTTTGAATAAAATACCCTATGAATTACTTAAGGGAAGAACACCTAATTAGTCACATTTGCATATTTTTGGATGCAAGGTGTTCATACATAACAATAGAAAATGTGCCTTAGGAAAATTTGATATAAAATTAGATGAAAGAGTTCTTTCTGGATACTCTAGTGTTGAAAAATCTTATAGGGTATTCAATAAAATAACTTTAGTAGTGGACGAGACCAAATATGTTATATTTGATGAATCTGATATTTTAGAAGAGCCGATTATTAAAGAGGATGAGATAGAAATTGACTCCCAAAAGATTGAGAAAATAAATTTGGATGAAAATTTGGAGATTAAAAACCCTTTGCCTAGAGATTTGAGATTTTATAAAAATCACCCAAAGGAATTTATTATAGGTGAACCTAGTGAGTGTGTTAGAATTAGACCAGGACTAAACAAAGAAGTCAATCATTCTGCCTTTATTTCTATGATAGAACCCACAAGTATTGATCAAACACTTTTGATGAATTTTGAATTTTGGCAATGTAAGAAGAATTAAATCAATTTATAAGAAATGAAGTTTAGGAATTAATTGCAGGACAAAGGATCAAAGTGTAGTTGGGACTAAGTGGGTATTCAAGAATAAAATGAATGACTCGGGAGTACTCATTAAAAATAAGGCTAGATTGATGGCTAAGGGGTATAATCAGATAGAAGGGATTAATTATGAGGAGACTTTTGCCCCTATAGCTAGACTTGAAGCAATTAGGATATTATTAACCTTTGCCTATTTTAGAGGATTTAAATTGTATCAAATAGATGTTAGAAGTGCCTTTTTGAATGGGATAATTCAAGAGGATGTTTATGTTGAACAACCTCTAGGCTTGAAAAATTCAAAATACCCAAATCATATTTTTAAATTGAAAAAGGCATTATACAGATTGAAATAGGCACCTAGGGCTTGATATGATAGGTTGAGCACCTTCCTACTTGAAAGATCTTTTGTAAAAGGAATTGTGGACATAACTCTATTTTTAAGGAAATTGGGAGATGATATATTCATTATACAAATTTATGTTGATGATATCATCTTTGGATCTACTAATAAAAATCTTTATGTTGATTTTTCAAAAACTATGAGTAGTGAATTTGAGATGAGCCTAATGGGAGATTTGAATTACTTTCTAAGTTTTAGTGTTAAGCAACTTAAGGAAGGAACATTTCTTAGTCAGTCGAAGTATGTTAAGGACATCCTCAAAAAGTATAAAATGGACAATACTAAACCTATTAGTACACCTATGAGTTCCTCAGTTCAGTTGGATAAGGAATTAAAGAAAAAATCTATTGATCAAAAGAAATTCAGGGGAATTATTGGATCTTAACTTTACTTGACCACTAGCCAACCCAATATTATATTTAATGTTTATTTATGTGTTAGATTTCAATCAGATCCAAAAGAATCATTTTTTACAACAGTGAAAATGATTTTGATATACCTATTGGGAATTCAGAACTTATGGATTTGGTATCCTAAGTTTAGTTCTTCATTTGAAATAATTAGATATTTTGATTCAGATTTTACAGGTTGTAGGTTTGATAGAAAAAATACTTCTAGAACATGTCAATTTATTAAAAATTCTTTTGTACTATCTACTACTGAAATTAATAAAATTTTATAGCCCTATCTATTACTGAAACTGAATACATTGGTTTAGGAAGTTATGTGGCATAAGTATGGTTGAAACAACAGTTGATTGATTTAGGATTAACTATAGGCATAATTCCCAGTGAAAATACTAGTGCCATTTGCATTTTAAAAAATCATATTCAACATTCAAGAACCAAACATATTGACATCAGGCATTATTTCATAAGGGATCATGTATCCAAGGGAGAAATTGAACTCAATCATATTTCAACTAAAAATCAACTTGCATACATTTTTACAAAACCCCAAGCCTTTGATACCTTCATTATATTAAGAATAAGGCTTGGTGTATTTACCTGAATGCTTAATTCATGTTTGTACAACATTGATATGTGTTTTTGTGAGTGTGTTTTTGTGTTTTTTATTTTACTTATGTGTTTTTCTATTTTTGTGCATGTTTACTTTTGTGTCTTTTGTCTTATAGTTTAGTATTTTTTCAAAAATAATTTCACATTGAAATTCATGTTTTTTAGCAATCATACAAAATTTTCTAAGTGTGATATTCATTGTACGAAATTAATTTCGTACTGGACTAATCCTGTAGCGTATCGAACATTGAGTTGAACAGTCTGCGTACAGTTTTTCAGTTATTATTACTATTCATCTGTACGATCACCATATCATCTAGATGATGTTTATTCAATCGTATGTACACATCTAGATGGTTATACGGATAGAAGCAGTTATTATTTCTGATCGTATGTATAAACTTGGAGTTAGTACATATGAAGCACGTGTCATTCAATGTGGGGGATGATTCAAATTGTCATAAAAATGATCTTACATAATTGATCGTCCCGGACGGACACCTGTCCGTTTGTACAATAATTTGGTCAAAAAGTCTGTACGAAAGGATGCCTCGTAACTTGCATGGTTACACAAAGTCATTTCATTTTAAACGTATTCATTCATACATAAAACATTTTATTTTGTACGTATGAATTCAAGAATCGTACAGTACGAATTTCCTTCATATGTATAAAAGGTCATTTTTTCTTTAAATAGAAGGCTTTAGAACTCTATTTTCATACACTTCAAAAGCCTTTTTGAATCATTTCATCTTTCAAAATCTTTCAAATGGCTAGCTCAAGCAAAAGGGGTAAATTGGCTAATGGTCCCTCTGCTAGGAATGATGCAGAAAACTTCCAATCAAAAATAAACGAGGAATCTTTTTCGAGGTTTGTTTCCGCTAAAATCACCCCTTCTAAAGTTCTTCTCCAGGAGAACATAATCTTTCAAGTTATGGCCCCTTTTCACTTCAACCCAATTTGCTTTTATCCTTACTTTGATCCAATCCTACAACAAGAAAATATTTCATTATTTCCTTGTAAACATGACTTTTAACTCTGATCAAAGTAAGATTAGATCCTATATTCTGGGGATGGCAGTAGAAATAACAAAAAAAGATATTGGGATATTTTATATTTGAGAATTGAAGGAGTAATAGCCCATACCTTAACTTTTGCTTCAACTTATGATTGGTCTGAAATAAACTGAGAAATAAGTGGGAATAGAAATGTATGACATTTGCCTAAGGTGTCCACTCTGATCCAAGTTGCCTAGATCATCCAACATGTTCTTCAGAATGCTATAATACCTAAAGCGAGTGATTAAATCAATATAACAGCTCTTCTTTCCACTGTAACATATCTGATAATGTCTGGTCAACCTACTAACGAGGCCCAACTCATTCTTGAATACCTTTTTGGGCTTTCTGAAATTTTTCATGCCTCTCACAAGCGAAAGAAGAACATAGCCTTAGGACACCTTATGACATACATAATTGAAAAGAAGTACGACTTAGTTCTATTGCAAATCTAATTTCAAGGCTTATGTTTTAATGATTGACAAACACTATTTCTCTTGGACTACTTGTTGCTTCTAACTTTTCAGGAGTCGAAGATCGGACGATCAAGAAGAAGCCAGTTCAGGATTGCGTAGGTTTAGGGTTGAGTTAGTCTGTACTTTTGTTTTTTCACTTTTTGAGTCTCTTGTAATGGTCAAAGATACTGATGCTAAGTAACCCTACACACACACACTTGAGAGACTTAGAATTTCTATTTTTACTCATATCGGCCAGGACGATTTTTTGTATCGGCCTGGACGATCAGGCTTAAAACAGAAAGTCTAAATAAGGATTCTTAATTAAGGTAGCTGTCATTAACATATCGGCCTAGACGATACGTGTATCAGCAAGGATGATAAGCTCAAAACAGAAAGAAGTTGTCTCCATAGACAATTAAGGTATACTATATTTTTAAATGATCGGCCAGGACGATCATTGATCGGCCTGGACAAAATTATCAAATTATGCCTTAATTTATCAGGAAATCAAGGAAGTAATTAAGGATGATTGATACGATCATATCGTCCTGGACGATCGCAGGATTATCCAGGACGATCCAGTCAAAAACCTTAAGTTACCTCAGGACGATAAATATCGGCCAGCTCGTATCCAGGTCTATTCTCAGGACGATTTTCCCATGATTTGAACTGATCGGCCAGGACGATCATGAGATCGGCCTGGACGATCAAGCTAAGTTTCAATCATCCAGTCTTGCATCCAGGGCGATGCTCTGGCCGATCTTCTGAGTTTTATACTGATCGGCCAGGATGATGTCCATATCGGCCTGGACGATAAAGTTGGCAACTTGCAATTAATGAGCTCCTTTGAAGCTCTTCTATTTAAGAGCTCTTGTTCTACGTTTTTGATGACCTTTGGCTGCTGCCCTGACCTGAGAAGACCTTGAGGAGAGAAAGAGGATCTTGTGAGGGGGAGCTTGAGGGGATTCACAAGGGTTGCTTCAAGGATCGCATTATACATACTTGAAAAGATAAAGAAGAACATAGCCTTAGGATACCTTGTGACATACATACTTGAAAAGAAGTACGACTTAGTTCACCCTAATCCTCATCTTAAAACTTCTACCTACTTTACTGATGGTTCATTTTGAGTGATGTTTGGGAGAGGAGATGAACATGAGGATTCTGAGGGAGAAGGGGGAGCACTTGCACCTGCACTTGAGCCTGCTCAAGGTCCAGCCTTTCAGGATATGGTCCAACACTTCGACAGACTAGAGAGCCACTTTAATCAGCAATTTAATCAAATTCAGGCTATCTAAATGAGTAGGACGAGCGGTAGCAGCAGGACATGGGCTGGATCCAAGGTTAATTTGACTCGGTGAACGCAAATGTAGCTATGATGAATAGCTATTTTATCTTCTTCAACCAACCACCTCCTCCAGACTAGAGCCCCTCAGAATGAGGGATGTACTTCTTTTGTGATTTTCTTTATTAGTTTTGATGATGTGATGTGATGATGATTTCAGAGTTTATGACTGTCTTTAGTTTTTTTTTTCTTTTATGTTTTATGTTTTATGAATCATTGGGAATTTATATCATTTGCGCTTCAATGTATTATTGTTTATCTTAATATCAACAAAATATATTTTCTCTTATCTTTAGTTGATTTTAATCTTTTTTTTTTTTGAATATTTGTTAGCATATATGATTATCCTGACTTAATTGATCTAAAATGTGGTATAATTTGAAAAGCAATACAAAATTTAACTTCATTAAAAAATCTATTTTTTTTATTAATTTAAATTAACTTATTACTTGATCAAGTTAAAGGATATCAATCTCATATTTTTTTGTCATATAAAATTTTAGTATTATTATTGCAATCTTGATGTCTTGTAATTATTTATTGCCTTTTTTAATATAATTATCTTTACACTTAGAGAAAATTGAGCTTTTAGATTATTAATCTTGGAAAGAACAACTTGAAAATTTGAAAAATATATAAAGGCACAAAAATCGAAAGAATGTGCAATGTTCACAAATTGAAAAGAGGTACAAAATTGGCCCAAATATATAAAAGATGCACAAAGTGTGCCAAAAATATTGAAAAGATACGCAATGTCGCCACAAGTATATGTTCTTTTCTCTATGTTTTAATCTTCAAATTCAAATCTATCTAATGTTCAATTATAATTTATATTGGAACTTGACTTACATTAATTTTTATTTCATCACTTTTGCAATAATTTTTCTTATCCAATTGTCTAGACTGATTCATGACCTTGATATATTTATGTTGTCTTTATTATATCTTAATTTAATTGAAATGTATCTTTATTTTTTTCTTTAATGAACATTAATCTTGTTATTATAATTTTAACTCCATATCTTTCAGGATCAATTATCAATGGCTTCTCATATGACTTCTTATATTTATGTTTTCATTTTTCTTCTTCTCTTTTTGTTGTTGTCAAAAAGGGGAGGAAATATTGTTTGATCTTTTGTTCACGTTTGTTTTTAAGTTTGTATTTGATTGATTTTGTTTTGTTGTTTATTTTGTTTGTTTATAATTAGTAGTAGTGTTTTATTTTTTAGTGCTTCTTTTTATTTTTATTTTTTTTTGTTTTTATTTATGTCTTGTATGTTAAAAATTTAAAACTTTAAAAATTTTGTAACTTTTAATAAGAGAAAACTCCTTATATTCACATGCTTATTCATTCAGGGAAAGTTGAAGAGAAATTTAGGATCTTCAATTTTACTCAAACAATAATTATTTTGCAATCACCAAAAAGAAGGAGATTGTTGAGATAGTTGCTACTTAGTTTTTACGTGTTTAACTTTCTTGCAACTTATATATTTTTTATGATTCTAAATATTATTATTTTGATTATTATTTATCCTAACATATTTTGAAAAAATTATTTTTGCTCTTGTGTGTACTAATATTTCTGGGAAATCACACTCCAGATTATTGAAGTCTTCAATTCAAGATCAGCTTTGAGCGTATTATAATTTGAAGTCTGTATTTTTCATTTTATTGAGTTTGAGATAGTGTGATTATAATTGAGTAATTGAGCACACACACACACTACGGGAGAGTCATAAAATTTAAAATTTCTAACTGATCATACTGTACGATAATTATTCGTATGGTACTATCTGATCAGTTATTCTCCTTAGATAACAATGGTTCGAACAAAGACACGAAATTTTTTTCTAAAGATCATAAGGTGATAATTTCCAATCATCCCAGGATGATCGGCTCTGATTTTGCAAAATGTGAAGATCGTACAAAAGATATTTTTTGTTCATCCCAAAACCATCAGCTCTGATTTTATGAAATATTAAGATCGTACGGACGATATTTTCCAATCATCCTAGAATAATTGACTCTGATTTTGTGAAATGTGAAGATTGTATTGACGATATTTTCAATCGTCCCAGGAAGATCAGTTTTATTTTTGGGAAATACACTATTCATATGGATGATAATTTTTGTTCATACCAGGATGATCGATTTTATTGTGGTTTCATTCAACCATTTGTACGTATGTGATTTGAATTTCACTAATCATACTGAATAAACATATTTCATATGTACGAAGATTGAGTTTGAATGGGATTCATCCCAATTCATAATGAGTTCATACACAATAGTTTTGAACTATTCGTACGTACAAAAAATGATCGTATGGGACGATAGTGGATGCGTCAAATTTGAAAATTGCAATTTTCTAGATGGTTTTTTATGTATTTTTTATAAAAGGTCCACTTAAGACTGTCATTTAATCTTTTTGTCACTTAATACTCATGAATGGTAAAGGAAAATTGAAGGACAGAGTGAGAGAGAGTGTTTGACGGAGATTTCTTACTATTGGAGTGTGAAGGGTTCACTCTGTTACTCAAGGATAAAAATCTTTGTGTACTTTGAGTTTTATTTCACTCTTTTCTCTTGTCCTTCTAGATTTCTAGTGTGAAGATCTTTCAAGAAGATTTGGTTCCCTATCGACGCTCGAGGAGTGTGCAGAGCCGAAGGTCTCTGCCTATACTTAGAGAGTGTGAACAAATGAAGGTTATCTGCTTACACTTGGAGAGTGCGAATAGCCGAAAGTTCTCTGCCTACACTTAGAGAGTGTGAACAATCGAAGGTTATCTTCCTACACTTGGAGAGTGTGAAAATCCGAAGGTTCTCAGCCTACACTTGGAGAGTGTGAATAGCCGAAGGTTCTCTGCTTACACTTGAAGAGTGTGAACAACCGACGGTTCTCTACTAACACTTGGATGGTGTAAAAGGATGATGGTTCTCTGTTGCACCGAGTAGTGGTGGAAGAGAGTTTCTGTGAAAGCTTCTCCGCCTTGTTGTGGGGGCAAAAGGAGAGTCACTAGTGGTAATAGTGCAATACCTGAAGTGGGAAACTTCGGGAAGTGGATGTAGGTCGTGTTTGGCTGAACCACTATAAATCTTTGTATCTTTTTATTTCTGCTACTTTTAATTTCTGTCTTTTTCTTTTTCTATGGTTGAAAATTAATTTTTGAAAATTCTAAAATGTACCTTCTTAGAATTGTTAAAATAGTTTTAAATTTTTAATTTCCAACAAGAGGCAAATTTTAAAATTACTAATTCACCCCCCCCCCCGGGGGGGGGTGAATTGGTATTTTAAAAAAAATTCTTAAACAAAGCATAATCACAAACTAAAATCACCACAAAAATCAAAGTGCAGAAAAATAAATAAATGTGGAAGAAGAGAAATAGAACACAGAGATTTATAGTGGTTCGGTCAACTCGACCTACTTTTACTCCCCAAAGGCACCCTTCGAGTATTGTTCTACAAAAGTGGCTCTCCTTTCCCTCCCACAGCAAGGTGGATAAGCCCTTACAAAACCTCCTTTCCGCCAACCCCGACGAGGTAGAGAACCCGACACCTTTTACTTCCTCCTGAAGTAGGCAGAGAACCTCGATCAATTGCTCAAGCTCACCTCTCTCGACCCATCCAAGGATAAGGGACTAATATGAAAGGAGAAGTGGAACAATGCTTGGAGCAATCCTTGTGAATCCCCCTCACATACTCCCCCTCATAAAATCCTCTCTCTCACCCTCTCCTCTAGGCTTTCTCAGGTCAAGAGAGCAACAAAAGATCTTACAAAATGTTGGACAAGAGCTCTTAAATAGAATAGCTTTGGAATAGCTCATTAATTGCAACTTGCCAACATTATCGTCCATATCATCCTGTACGAACAATACAAATTAAGCCTAATCAGTCGGGACGATCTAAGATGAATAGAAGAAATTTGTTCATATCGTCTAGGCTGATATAATATCGGTCTGGCTGATTAGCTCAAATCATAGATTATCAGCCAAACCATCGCTCTGAAAAGGAGGTCTGGAAGATTTAAAATTAGCTTGATCGTCCGAGCCGATCTCACGATCGTCCCAAATGATTAGTTCAAAACTATGAAAAATCATCCAAAATATCGCCCTGAATAATAGCTGGCCGATGTTTATCGGCTAGAACATCGCTCGAAATTTGAGCTGGTCGATATTGATCGTCTAGAAGCAACTAAGGTTATTTGAACTGATCATCCTGGATGATCCTACGATCGACCAGGATGATGTGATCATATCAATCAAGCCTTAATTGCTTTCCTTAATTACAAGATTAATTTAGGCATGATTATGTCAAATTATCTAGGCCGATGTACTAGATTGGCCTGGCTGATGTCTAAAAATAAATCTTACATAAATAGATCTGGCGGTTGATTATCGTCCTGGACGATGCATGGATCGTCTAGGACGATGTGCTTAATGACGGCTGCCTTAACCAGGATGCCCTGCTTAGGGTTTCTATTTTTAGTCTAATCGTCCTGGCCGATATGGATATCATCCAGGCCGATGTACTCAAAATAAAAAAATATCAAAAAAAAAACCCTCAAGTGTGTGTGTGTGTGTGTGCAAGGTTACTTTGCATCAGGAATCACTTTTGTAATTAACTCAAGAAAAGGAAAAATATTACAAACTGACTAAAACTAAATCTTCCCAATCTTGAGTTGACTTGAGTTGCACTGGATCTTATGGACCTGAAAATTTAATAGGCAAGACAGTCGTAGAAAAACATGAACATTTGCTATCATCAAAAGTCTAGTCTATAGTATCAGATTCGCAACAATCTCCCCCTTTTTTATGATGGCAAACACAAACAAAGAATTCCAAGCAGTTATGGCAGTTCAATAAAAACAGTGTAACAAAAAGTAGTTCACTAATATTCCAGAATCACAAATACAAAGTATAGACTACTTCCCCTTTTGACATCATAAAAATGAGGAGGAAACCAAAAACAATAAAATCATCTAAAAAACAACGATAAAACACGAAAAAAGCATAAAAACTAGCAAAGAAAAAAAAATTAAATCAAGGCATGAACATGATATAGTCTTCATGTGATTAATTTTAAAAATTTGTAAGTTAATGAGTTAACATCATCAAGAATCAAAAAAATGGTAAAATATCCTATCATGTTAACCATAAGCTCAGACTTCTTTTAGGGCAAAATCATCTTTTGAAATCAAAAGACCTAACCTAGAAAAATTAATTAGATAAGAAAAATAGATCCAATCAAAACTTGATTTCAGAAAAATATCTTATAGAATAATATATTAAAGTACTTTATTACACTCATGAAATTCGAAATCAAGTCCTTAAAAATCTCAAGTGATACATGAATTCTTTTAAGTTTTAAGAGTTGGAAGAAAAGAGAACTTACTTTTGATGGGCACATTTTATGCCTCTTGTTCATTGAATGGCGCACTTTGCAGATCTTTTAATTTTTTTGATACACTTTGTGTATACTTTTCAATTTGGCGTCATTGCGCATCTTTTTTTTCGACATCATTGGCCACTTTTTTCGGCATCATTGGCCACTTTTTTTTTTGTTTTGCAAGCTAGATTCTTTTCCAAAAACTTTTAAATATTCTGAATTATGAGTATATCTTCTAGATATTAGAGAAGAAAACTCACTTTATATAGAGAAGAACAAATCACAAAATAGAATCAAAAATCATATGAGAGATGCATTAACAGGATAACGAAAAATCTTGAAGTAATATAAAAACTTTGATTATTATAACTATAAGCTAGATTACTGTAGCAAGGTAGAAAATATCTCAATTGCAAATTCGAGTTGTTAAAAAAGAGAATTTCACCATCAAAATTGGTTAGAAAAAGAGACACAATCAACGGTGTTTTTACCCTTTAGTAGATTAAGAGATGTAAAATATTGACTACAAATTTTCAAAAAACAAAAACAAGGCATAAGATATCAATTCAACGATGATTTGAAAACAAAGCAAGGTATACATAAAAATAAAGTACCAAAAAAAAATAAAGAAAATAACAAAAAAAATAAAAAAAAAAATTAGAAAAATAAATCAAAGTAATTAGCAGATAACTTATCAAAAAATCAGTAGTAATCAAGTTCATGCATTAATTTCAATCACACCCACTCTGGTCCTTAAAGAGCTAAAAGTGTCGAAGGCTAGTAGTTTAGTAAATAGGTCAGGTAGTTGATTCTCAGTCGTCACATGGTGTAACTCTATGTCTCCCTTAGTCACGTGGTCTCTAATGAAGTGATGACTAATGTCAATGTGCTTAGTCCTTGAATGTTGGATAGGATTCTTAGAAATGCAAATGGCACTAGTGTTGTTACAAAGAATTGAGATGGTGCCTACAGGTAATCCTAAATCCAGTACCTGCTATTTTAACCAAAGAACTTGGGCTACATAACTTCCTAAAGAAATATACTCAGCTTCAACAGTGGAAAGTGCAACCGAGTTTTGCTTTCTACTAGACAAGGATACTAAAAACTGTCTTATGAGTTGGCAAGTTTCATAAGTACTTTTTTTATCCATCTTACATCCTATAAAATCAGAATCATAATATCTAATAATCTCGAAAGAAGTACTGTGCCTAGGGTACTAGATTCCTAGGATTTGGGTCCCTAAAAGGTATCTAAGAATTTTCTTAACTGCAGTCAGGTGGGATTCTTTATGGTCAGCTTGAAATCTAGCACAAAGACAAACACTAAACATTATATCAGGTCGACTAGCAGTCAGTTAAAGTAAAGTTCCAATCATCCCCCTGTACTTTTTGTGATCAACAGACTTACCACTTGGGTCCTTATCCAACTGTCCTTAATTGGCTTGGCTTTATCCATCTCATACTTCTTCAAAATATCCTTTATGTATTTTGATTGATTTAGAAAGGTTCCATCATCTAATTGTCTTATGCTAAACCCCAAAAAGTAGGACAACTCTCCCATCATACTCATCTCAAACTCTCTACTCATTATTTTAGAGAATTCATCACATAATCTCTTATCAGAAGATCCAAAAAATATATCATTCACATAAATCTGAATAATGAGTAAATCATCTCCTACTCTTCTTGGAAAAAGGGTGGTGTCTACACTCCCCTTAATAAACTCCCTCTCTAGTAAGAATGTGCTAAGCCTCTCAAACCAAGTTCTGAGTGCATGCTTTAATCCATATACGGCCTTTTTTAATTTAAAAACATAATTTGGAATTGGGAATTCTCAAAACCTGGGGGGTTGTTCTATAAACACATCTTCTTTTATTAACCCATTTAAAAAGTTACTCTTAGCATCCATTTGGAAAAGCTTAAATCCCTTATAACAGGCAAAGGCTAATAGCACTCTAATGGCTTCCAATCTAGCTACATGGGCAAAGGCCTCCTCAAAATCTATTCCTTTTATTTGGTTGTACCCCTTAGCCACCAATCATGCCTTGTTCCTAACCACCACACCTGAATCATTCACCTTATTCTTAAAGACCCACTTGGTTCCAACCACACTATATCCCTTAGGTCTTTCTACAAGCTCCCAAACATCATTCCTAACAAATTGGTTCAATTCTTCCTACATAGATAAGATTCAAAACACATCAGAAAGGGATTGGTTTATGTTGGTCGGTTCAATCATTGAGATAAAGGTAGAGTGGTTCACTTCCTTCCTAAGTCCATGTCTAGTCCTAACTCTATCAGAAGGGTCTCCCAAGCTTGGGGACACCTCTAACTAGGTCTTTCTAGGTTACTTTCCTAAGGATTTTCATACTTACATGAAATAATCTCCCGTGCCACAACCAAGAATCATCAAAAATAATTATTAAGCAAAATGAAGTAACGCATTCAATATTATTTAAATCAAGCATGTAAATGTTATTGATCCGCTTTCCCTACAAAACAGTGTTATTACTTATGCTTATAATGCATGAATTTGCCAAAAAATTAATGATGAAGCCCTTGTTGTAAAGCTGGCTGATGCTGAGCATGTTATGTTTCAATCCATCTACAAGTAAAATATTTTCAATCATAAGGTTTTTGGAATTACCAATTATACCTAAGCCTATCACCTTCATGGTGGTGTTTTCTCCAAGAGTAACCTTGCCTCCCGTCCTAGTCTCTAGCAAAATGAATTGATTGGCGTCACCAGTCATATATCGAGAGCATCCATTGTCCAGGTACCACATGCTCTCATGAGGTCTTTTGTGAGAGCATGCCTGCAAAATCATCAAATGTTAAATTTAGGAACCCAAACAGGTTCGGATCCCTTCTTATAGAAAGTAGAATGGAATACATGTGTGTTATGCTGTGAATCATGCAATTTGAGTCTCCAAACCCAACATGTACTATAGTGAATGGTGTAAGTGTGTAATATGTATCCTAGTATGCCACATGAAAAACATCTAATTCCAGGAAAATGATGCACTAATCTATAGTGATGTTTTTTATGTAATGCATGAGATGAAGATTTGTTATTTTCAAAAACCTTTAAATTTTCTAATTTTTATATTCTTTTTCTAACTCAGAATGGGAAAATTTTAAAGAATCATGAGAATCAGATAACTTGGCATACTTTTTATTTAATGCATCAAACTCATCAAGTAAAGCCATGTAATTTGAATCAATTGTTGAATAATCTTTCAAAAGAATTTCATGCTCTTTTTGTAAATTTAAAAATTCTAATTTCAAGCTAGCATGAGTTTTCTTAAGTTTCCTATATGATGCATGTATTTTTTTAGAAACTTCAAGGAGTTTCTCATAGGTTAGTTCACATACCTCTTCTTGGTCATCTTGACCAAGATGGTCATCTGCCATTAAGCACAGGTTTGTTGTCTCCTCTTTAGGTTCAGTTTCAGAAGAATCTGATGTAGAATCCGCCTAGAATGCCTTTTGAAATTTCTTCCTATCCTTCCTTGACTTGGGTTTCTCCTCACCCATCTCTTTGCTTGGGTGAGATTTAAGTGAAGGGCAATCAACTTTGACATGTCCTGGTTTCCTGCATTCAAAATAAATCATATCATTAGAATTCTTAAAAATTTTATTTCCCTTACCTTTGCTCCACTTATGATGATTCTTTTGCTTTTTCCTTAGAAAGCTTTTGAATTGCCTTGCAATTAAGGCAACAACATCTCTCTCGGACTAGGAAGAGTCAAAGTCTATGTTTTTGGCCTTCAAAGCCACCATTTTCTCCATTCTTGTCTCACCTGCATCGAGATTTCTTTGATTCACTCCTTGCTCATAAGCAATGAGTGAGCCAAGTAAGTTGTCAATTGAATACGTATTCAATTCTTTAGATTAAATAATTGCAGTGATTTTAGCATCAAAAGAAGAAGGTAAACATCTCAAAATTTTATTGACCTTTTCAAACTTTGTGAGTTCTCTTCCTAAAGAATGAAAAGATATAACAATTTGAGTAAATCTCGTATACATATTAGAAATTAATTCATGATGTTTCATACGAAAAGGTTCATAATCCTGCAAGAGAATATTCAAACAGGATTGCTTAACTTCATTGGTTCCTTCATAAGTAATACACAACTTTTCCCAAATTTCTTTTCCAGTAGAGCAACTAGAAACACGCATATAATCTTCAGATTTTAAAGCTCAGAAAAAGCAATTCAAACATTTAGCATTAAGTTGCACAAGATCACGTTCATCAAAAGTTCATTCAGTAAAAGGAACTTCAATTTTAATTCCATTAAGTTCACAAGAATGTGGTGAGTAACCTTCTTTAACGAGCATCCACATGCGATAATCAATTGACTGTAAAAATGTAGACATGCGAGTTTTCCAAAAATCAAAATGGATATTATCGAACAAAGGTGATTGGGTAAAAGAATACCCTTCCGCAGTATTACGATTTCCATTGTTAGCCATGGATCAAAAATTCAAATTGTTTTTAAACTTAATTTTTATGAATTCCCCTCTGATACCACTTGAAAGTTCATTAGGGATGTTAAGCACTTAAGAACTAGCCCGAGGCTAACCAAGAGGGGGGGGGAATTGATATTTAAAAAAAATTCTTAAACAAAGCACAATCACAAAAAAAACTCACCACAGAAATCAAAGTGTGGAAAAATAAATAAATGCGGAAGTAGAGAAATAGAACATAGAGATTTATAGTGTTTCGGTCAACTCGACCTACGTCCACTCCCCGGAGGCACCCTCCGAGTATTGCACTACAAAAGTGACTCTCCTTTTGCTCCCACAGCAAGATGGAGAAGCCCTTATAAAATCTCCTTTCTGCCAACCCCAGTGAGGCAGAGAACCCGACTCTTTATGCTTCCTCCTGAAGCAAGCAAAGAACCTCGATCGATTGCTGAAACTCACCTCTCTCAACCCTTTCAAGGACAAGGGACTAAGATGGAAGAAGAAGTGGAACAATTCTTGGAGCAACCCTTGTGAATCCCCCTCACAAGCTTCCCCTCACAAAATCCTCTCTCTCTCTCTCTCTCCCTCATTCTCCCTCTCCTCTAGGCTTTCTCAGGTCAAGACAGCAGCAAAAGATCTTGCAAAATGTTGGATAATAGCTCTTAAATAGAAGAGTTTTGGAATAGCTCATTAATTATAATTTGCTGACATTATTGTCTAGGATGATATAAATATCATCATGTACGATCAGTACAAATTAAGCCTAATCAGCCGGGACGATCTTGGACGAACAAAAGAAATTTGTTCATATCGTCCAGGCCGATATAATATAGGCCTGGCCGATTAGTTCAAATCACATATTATCGGCCAGACCATCGCTTTGAAAAGGAGGTCTGGATGATTCAAAATTAGCTTGATCGTCCGGTCCGATCTCACGATCATCCTGGATGATTAGTTCAAAACTGTGGAAAATCGTCCAGAATATCGCAATGAATAATAGATGGTCGATGTTTATCGGCCAGAACATCGCCTGGAATTTAAGCTGGCTGATATTAACTGTCTAGAAGCAACTAAGATTTTTTGAACTGATCGTCCCGAATGATCTTGTGATCATCCAGGACTATGTGATCGTATCAATCAAGCCTTGATTGCTTTAATTAATTACCATATTAATTTAGGCAAGATTGTGTCAAATCGTCCAGGCCGATATACTGGATCGATTTGGCCGATGTCCAAAAATAAATCTTACCTAAATAGATCTGGCAGCTGATTCTTTTTTATTTGAGTCTATCATCCTAACCGATACAGGGATCGTCCAGGATGATGTGCTTAATGACGGCTATCTTAACCAGGATGCCCTAATTAGGATTTTTGTTTTTAGTCTAATCGTCCTGGTCGATATGGATATCTTCCAGGCCGATGTACTCAAATAAAAAAATATCAGAAAAACCCTCAAGTGTGTGTGTACAAGGTTACTTAGCATCAAGAACCACTTTTACAATTGACTCAAGAAAAAAAATATATTACAGACTAACTCAAACAAAATCTTCTCAATCTTGAGCTGACTTGAGTTACACTGGATCTTGTGGACCTGAAAAGTTAGTAGGAAAGGTAGTCGTAGAAAAACATGAACGTTTGCTATCATCAAAAGTCTAGTCCATAGTCTCAGATTCGCAACAGTTCTTGGAATTCTTGTACAGGTCCATTATTAGAGGTTGACCTTGGTTGTAAATAAATTAACGATCTTATCAATTGTTTTCTATCAAACTGGTGGAAATTTAGAAAGAATGAGTTTATGGGCTAATTATATGCATGAAAATTATTATAAATAAATTCTTCTAACCCCTGCTTGCTTTAAATAAGGAACGTCTTAGAGGTGGAAATTTTTTTATAACATTAAGTGGCTTGCCGAATAAATTATTCAATAGGGGATTCATAATGGTTCTTCTTACTTTTGGCAGGATGATTGGTTGAGTATTTGTTCTATTGACTCTTATTTAATTTTCAATCTACATTTACTCTTAAAATTTCTAATTTCATCATTCATGGCAATTGGTCTTTTAATCATCTTAGGGATACTATTCCTCTTAAGTTAACTAATATCATTTAGAACATTCCCATATCTACTATTAGCAAAGATTAAATGTTATTTAAACTCTCTAAGACTGGTGATTTTAACATTAATAAAGTGTGGCACTAATTTAGAATAAAAAAGCAGAATATTCTCATTTTTTGCCAAATCTGAAAATTCTTTATTCCCATGAACTATTCATTGTTAGCTTGCAAAATATTGAAAGGTTTTCTTCCAGCTTATGTAAGACTCTCAAAGAGGGGTATTTACTTGGCCTCTAGATGACAAAGTTGTAATAGTATTTAGACTATTAATCATGTTTTCATCCATGGCCCGGTGGCTTCCAAGATTTTGTTTTCTATTTAGGATGGTTTAAATCTTTGTATTGATCTCCATGCTATTAATATCATGTTTTTTTTTTAATTATGTGCATATAAACAATGATTTCTCTCAAAGGATGTTGATCATCCCTTTAATGATATTTTGGTTAATATGGTGAGAAAGAAATAATAGCAAACATTTGGGTATTAAGAAGTGCCATGAAAGGATTCATTTTTCTCTTTCTCTCAAATTTCAGCAACTTTTTATTGCACGGGTTCTTCAACCTAATCATTTTAAAATTAGTAGAGCCTACATGTCTTATTCTAATATTTTCTTTTCTAGTCCTAATAGTTGTAAGCCTCCTAAATACATTGTGTGACAAAGACTTGAGTTAGCTAGGGGAGGTGAACTTTAATATTCATGCTTGAAAGTTGAAGGATCAGTGTGGGTTTTGAGGAGTTTTTAAAGATTTTAGGTGTATTTCATTTTGGGCTTGTTTTAACCTGTCCAGTGATGCCATTGATGCTAACCTTTTTTCTATATTAAAGGGTTTAGAGAAATGCTTATCTTCAAACATTCATTCGGTCATGTATTTTTGTACCTTTTCTATTTCAGGTATTGTTTTTGCTGATTTTCTATTCTCTTTCTTTGTGCAGTTTTTTTGTTCCTTTTTGTAGGATTTGGTATTCATTTGTCTCATATTCGCGATCCTCTTTTGGGTGATGGCTCTTGGTATTTTTTTTTTTTTTAGTAGTGTTTATTCTGCTTGTAATTAGGTGAAATATTTGGCTCCTAGGTTTTCCTTAATTTTATTTTGATTGTAAGCCCTTGTGAGCTGTACTTAGCATTAGATCCCTTCTAAGAATTTTTAAATTTTTTTTTATTAAGCAATGTGTAGGACTGACAGTGAGTTTCCCAAAAAAAAAACATCCATTACTGAGTGCTCAATGAATTGCAGACCCAAAAAGAAATGGTTGTAAGGGACAAAGAGCGCAACATAAAAAAACGAGTTAATTTGGACTGTCGACCTCATTGTAATCATGTCAAAGTGGTAAGCTCAGGAAATAAAATATGCATAGTCGTCGAACGAACTTTTATTTGGTCCGGTGAACGTACGTTCCTCTACGTTCGGCCACCAATGTATTAGCACCACGTAGCAGGAAGAAAAGACGCCGACCCGACCCGCTGTTTTTTGGGTTCTCGCACATGCGTTTTTTTAACTCTCTCTCCCAAAGGATTTGGCCGAAGAACCGCGTATAAGAGAGATACAGCGAGCTCCCTTTTTGCTTGCGATCAAAATGGAGTAACTTTCCATCCTGAAGAAGGGAATGACGTCGGAGAGTATGGGGAAGAAGCTCTCTCTCTCTCTCTCTCTCTCTCTCTCTCTCTCTCTCTCTCTCTCTCTCTCT
>NW_021318777.1:3256720-3256986 GCF_001605985.2 Dendrobium catenatum
TATTCCCACTCCCCTTATTGTATAACACTCATCACACAACATAAAGACAAAAGTACAAAAAAAAAAAAACAAAAAAACAAAACAAAACTGGTACGTCATGCAAAAATTATCTTGATCGGGCACGAATCTCGAGGCAAAAATCAAGTTGAAAACTTCAAAAATTAAATCCGGTAGCACATGAACTCCGATTTCAGCAAACTTATAGTCAAACTGAGCGTCTCGGAAATACGAACCCAACGACACCAAATTCAACCCAATCCGAGCCC
>NW_021318777.1:3257238-3277325 GCF_001605985.2 Dendrobium catenatum
TAGTCGAATCGAACGACTCGACGAGACGAATCCAACGAGCCTAAGATCGCCAGATTCGGACAACACTAAGGCTTTCAAATGGCTGACGAACGGTGTATGATCAAAGGATTCAATATCAGCCGTCCATTCAACCACTCCCTATTCGCCCCTGATCTCACACCTATTTACAAGCCATGCCTCTCCAAAAAAACTATAAATAGAGCCCTCATTCTTCACAAGAGGGGGGAAGTGAAGAGAGAGAAGAAGAAGGGAAGAAGAAGAGAAAAGGGAAAAGGAGAATCCTCTCCTCCTCGACCACCGCAGGAGCTCTTCCCGCCGCCTGAATACGCCGGAACTCTGCCGGATATTCGGGAGAATGCCAGAATTCTGTCCAACTTCCATGGGATGCAGAAATTCTTCTCAATTAAGGACAAAGTTCCCTCCTAACGCCGAAACTCCGCCCAAGTGATGCCGGAGTTCTCCTCGTCCACCAACAGACGTCGGACTTCTACCCGACACCTGACCTTCACCCTTCACCAAGTTTCTACCCGATGCCGGAATTCTACAAGTTATCGGACTTTCACTGGACGTATATCCGAATATGGATTTCGTTTCATTGTTGGACTTCTACTTGACGCCGTCATTCTGACCTTCATCGTCAGACACAGTCCTTCAGCCTCCTTCGCAAGGCAACTGTCCTTCTAACCTCCGTCGCCTACCGACTACAGTCCTCCTGACTTATATCGCCTGCCAACTACAGTCTTTTCGACCTCCGTCGCCCGCCGACTACAGTCCTCCTGACTTACGTCACCCACCGACTACAATCCTTCTTACCACCGTCACTAGTCGCTATGGTCCTTCTGACTTACGTCGCCCACCGACTACAAGCCATCCGACCTCCGTCGCCCTCCGACTGCGGTCCTCCCGACCAAACGAACATGTATATAGTGATTCTTTGTATTCAAATCATGTAATGTATTCTATAAAATGTACATCAAGCTAAGGCCTTCTCCCAAGGAAGGGCCTTATTTGTAATCGACTACAATATTAGTGGATTCATTCAAACTAGGCAAGGCCCCGTGGTTTTTTCCCCTTTTCAGGGGTTTTCCACGTAAAAATCTTAGTGTCTCATAAATGCTATACCCTCTCTCTCTCTTATCTGATTGCGTGCAGGATTTTTGTACAACGCTAAGATGATAAACTTTATATTTCTCTACTGCCGCGAATACTCCTGGATGCAACAGTTTGGCGCCGTCTGTGGGAACATGGTTCTCGACTGGGGGGGCAACTTTTGCTCCAATCTCAAAAGATTGCTCTTATCAAATTTCTGACATCAGTCATTGTTGCATCAAATGCGGGCTGGGGGCAACTTTGACCCTAATTCTGGTCAAAAAGATCCTCTGATGCTTTACATATCAAGATGATATTTCAGGAAAATCCCAGCGATAACAAGGATACTTCCAATCAATTACAAGTTTTATACAGTCCCTTACTGGATTTCTACTCCTTGGGCAAGGTCTTCATCTTCACCTCAAAAAGACAGTAACGGTCTAAAGATAGCCCCTTTTTTATCTTTGATTCGGGATAAATGCGGCGTTCGCCCCCTCCCAATCAAGGCAAAATCAATCCCAGGGGGATTCGATTCGACCTCTTCCACACAAGTTAACGTCGTCGAGCAAAGGCTCCGACATACAACCTCGTAAAGGTCTTACATCCTTGGTAGATTCTCCTGACCTCTTTCACACAGGTTAATGTCGTCAAGCAAAGGCTCCGATATACAACCTCGGATAGGTCTTACATCCTTGGTGGATTCTCTCGACCTCTTCCGCACAGGTTAACGTCGTCGAGCAAAGGCTCAGACATACAACCTCGAAAAGGTCTTACATCCTTGGTGGATTCTCCCGACCTCTTCCACACAGGTTAACGTCGTCGAGCAAAGGCTCTGACTTACAACCTCGGAAAGGTCTAACATCCTTGGTGTATTCTCCCGACCTCTTCCACACGGGTTAACGTCATCGAGCAAGGCTCTGACATACAACCTTGGATAGGCATAACGTCCTTGGTGGAGTCTCCCGACCTCTTCCACACAGGTTAACGTTATCAAGTAAGGCTATGACATACAACCTCAAAAAGGTCTCATATTCTTGATTGATTCTCTCGTCCTCTTCCATACAGGTTAACGTCGTTGATAAAAAGCTCCGACATACAACCTCAGATAGGTCTCACATCTTCGGTTCATCCAATATATGTTAACAACATCAAGCAAAGGCTCTGACATACAACCTCGGATAGGTCTTACACCCTTGGTTAACGTCGTCAGAATGCTGTCAATGGACTTCCATGAGACTTCTCCACAAAGTTAAATTTCTACCCGATGTTGAATTTCCTTTTATTGCTGAACTTTTTCCTTGCAGCACTTTCATCAGAATTCTACCTGACACCGGACTTCTGCAAGCCGTTAGTCTTCTACCCAATGTTGTACTTCTACTCGACTTCAGACTTCTCCCTGTCGTCGGAATTCTACTCATCGTCGGACTTTTGTTCGTCGATGAACTTTCGTCGCTCTTCTACTCGACGTTGAACTTCTACCCGACGCCGAACTTCTCCCTGTCGTCGGACTTCTGCTCGTAAGCGGACTCCTTCTAGTCGTCAGACTTCTGCTCGTCGAAAAACTTTCCTCGATTTTCTACCCGACGTTGAACTTCTACCCTACGCCGGACTCCTCCCTATCGTCGGACTTCTGCTCGTCAGCGGACTCCTACTCATCGTCGGACTTTTGCTCGTCGACGAACATTCGTCGGTCTTCTACCCGGCATTGAACTTCTGCCCGACGCCAGACTTCTCCCTATCATTGGACTTCAGCTTGTCAGCGGGCTCCTACTCGTCATTGGACTTCTACTCGTCGACGAACTTACGTCGTTCTTCCACCAGACATCAGAATTCTTCTTGTCGTTGGACTTCTGCTCGTCAGCGAACTCCTACTTGTTGTCGGACTTCTGCTCGTCGACGAACTTTCATCAGTCTTCTACCCGACGTTGAACTTCTACCGGACATCGGCCTTCTCCATATCGTCGGACTTCTGCTCGTCAGCGGGCTCCTACTCGTCATCAGACTTCTGCTCGTCGATGAACTTTCATTGGTCTTCCACCGGACGTTAGAATTCTACCTGTCGTCGGACTTCTGTCCGTCAATGGACTTTCATCGGTCTTCTGCCCGAGGCCGTATTTCTACCCGACGCCAGATTTCTGCAGTTCAACAGATCTCTCGAAGAATAGGGGGAGAAGAAATATCCCGTAACTCCTGCACAAGAGGAGGGGCGCTAATTCGAGCAGGGAAATTTTTCCACTTACAAATAGCGGAAGCCTCAACCGTCAGAAAGCCTTGGGGGAAGGAAGAAAAATCCCGTAACTCCTGCACGAGAGGAGGGGCGCTAAGTCGAGCAGGGAAAATTTCTCAGTCGCAAATAGTGGAAGCCTCAACCGTCAGAAAGTCGTGGGTGAAGGAAGAAAAATCCCGTAACTCCTGCACGAGAGGAGGGGCGCTAATTCGAGCAGGGAAAATTTTCCACTCGCAAATAGCGGAAGCCTCAACCGTCAGAAAGCTGTTGGGGAAGGAAAAAAATCCCGTAACTCCTGCACGAGAGGAGGGGCGCTAAGTCGAGCAGGGAAAATTTCCCACTCGCAAATAGCGGAAGCCTCAACCGTTAGAAAGCTATGGGGGAAGAAAGAAAAATCCTGTAACTCCTGTATAAGAGGAGGGGCACTAATTCGAGCAAGGGAAATTTCTCACTAGAAAATAGCGAAAGCCTCAACTGCCAGAGAGCCAGAGGAAGAAAAGAAGAGAAGAGACAATTTTTCTAAAGGTCTAGGGGGCCTATTTATACTTTTTTGGAGAGAATGGGTGAAGTTTCAAGAGTTCTCTAGAAATTTCAAATTTTTGGAATTTTTTTGAATTTTTTCAAATTTTTTCAGAATTTTTAGTAATTTTTTTGGATTTTTTAAATCCAAATGGACCCCATAAAAAAAATTCAAAAACTGAAACCGCGCGGACAGTGAGAAGCCGCGCCTAACCGGGCAATTGCCGGCCGGCCGGCCGGCCAGTTCGGGAGTCTGCGTGTGTCCGGGCCCAATTTTTGGCCCGGACGGTCTGATTCAGACATTTTTTGGGTCCCTGGACACATTTTTCCACGTTCCGGACTTAGTTTTGACAGTTTCGAAGCTCAACGGGGCCTCTACAATCATGTCTGTGCAAATGTTCAACTTTTGGAATGCAATTTTTTGCGATTCGGCCGATGTAAAATTTTGGAACAAGTATTTTTGGACTTCTGGAGCTTCGATGTCCGAAAATAAGGGGGCAACTGATACGTCATGCAAAAATTATTCTTATCAGGCACGAATCTCGAGGCAAAAATCAAGTTGAAAACTTAAAAAACTAAATTCGAGTGCACATGAACTCCAATTTCTGCAAACTTATAGTCAAACTGAGCGTCTCGGAAATACAAACCCAACGACACCAAATTCAACCCAATCCGAGCCCAAATGAGTCCGGATCAAGGACCCAAAGCACTGTTAAAAGGTTCGAACCACAATTTGAGTTACCAAACGGTCTCCGATTTTGGCGATCTTATAGTCAAATCGGACGGATCGATGAGACGAATCCAACGAGTCTAAGATCGCCGGATTCCAAAATCACTAAAGCCTTCAAATGGCTGACAAACGGTGTAAGATCAAAGGATTCAATATCAGCCATCCTTTCAACCACTCCTTATTCGCCCCTGATCTCACACCTATTTACAAGCCATGCCACTCGAGAAAAACTATAAATAGAGCTCTCATTCTTCGCAAGAGGGGGAGGTGATGAGAGAGAATAAGAAGGGAAGAAGAAGAGAAAGGGGAAAAGGAGAATCCTCTCCTCCTCGACCACCGCCGGAGCTCTTCCCGCCGCCTGAATACGCTGGAACTCTTTTGGATATTCGGGAGAATGCCAGAATTCTGCCCAACTTCCATGGGATGTAGAAATTCTTCTCAATTAAGGACAAAGTTCCCTCCTAGTGCCGAAACTTCGCCCAAGTGATGCCGGAGTTCTCCTCGTCCACCAACACACGTCGGACTTCTACCCGACACCTGGCCTTCACTTTTCACCAAGTTTCTACCTGATGCTGGACTTCTACAAGTTATCGGACTTTCGTTGGACGTATATCCGAATATGGATTTCATTCCATTATTGGACTTCTACTTGACGACGTCCTTCTGACCTTCATTGTCTGACATAGTCCTTCCAGCCTCCTTCACAAGGCAACTGTCCTTCTGACCTCCGTCGCCAGCCGACTACAATCCTTCTGACTTATGTCGCCCGCCGACTACAGTCTTTTCGACCTCCGTCACCTGCCGACTACGTTCCTCCTGACATACGTCGCCCACCGACTACAGTCCTTCTTATCTCCATCGCCAGCCGACTATGGTTCTCCTGACTTACGTCGCCCACAGACTACAAGCTGTCCGACCTCCGTCACCCACCGACTACGGTCCTCCCGACCAAACGAACTTGTATATAGTGATTCTTTGTATTCATATCATGTAATGTACTCTGTAAAATGTACATCAAGCTAAGGCCTTCTCCCAAGGAAGGGCCTCATTTGTAATCGACTACAATATTAGTGGATTCATTCAAACTGGGCTAGGCCCCGTGGTTTTTCCCCCTTTTTAGGGGTTTTCCACGTAAAAATCATGGTGTCTCATAAATGCTATACCCTTTCTCTCTCTTATCTGATTGCGTGCCGAATTTTCGTACAACGCTAAGACGATAAACTTTATATTTCTCAACTGCCGTGAATACTCCTGGACGCAACAAAAACAAAAGAGCTCGTCTGATGATAAATATACTTGTATAAATAAGATACATTTATTTCATTACTTTATAATATTAGACCATAGAAAAAAGAGGAAAAAATTAGAATTGTAAAAGCTGTGGGTCGAATTTACTTGTCACCATGGAGCATCCGTATAGGGGGTCATTTGTCATTGCTAATCTTAACACTTTAAACCTTCAAAATAATCTAAGAAAAGTATACTCATTGCAAAGCCTGATAACTTCGCATTCTCTATGCAACCCCTCACCATGACCATCACTAAGCCAACTATAGTCCTTATGGTATTTTGTCGATTCATCATCACAAGATCACTTTTTTCAATTTGGTGACCTCCATCCTCAGATCAATGACCTCACTCGATGTTGCCCCTCCTTGTCTTCTATTGGGCCTGATAGTGCATTTGTGGCGCACCATCCTTTAGATGACCTCTAGACTTGTCATGATTTACTCCATTGAGATTAATATTAAAGGAGAAAGGACATCAGTGAAGTGCCCTTATCAGAGTGAAGCCATACAACCCTCCACAATGTTGTCACCCACTTGCTCCTCAGCTACTCACTACAAAAAATCGCTACTTCGATGACATTTCTGACTGTTATAAGTCTGCCAATAATATATGAGGATAAACCGATGGTATTTTTGCTGGAAATATTTTGATGACCTTTCAGACTGATATACCATTGGTAGTTTTTTGGCATCCTGTCTGTCAGATAGGCTGTCGATTATTTTAAGGCAATAAAATTTGCCAGCAAAAATTGTGTTAGAAATGTTCCAGTGGAATATCCAATGGCTTACTTAATTCTAACAACTTCTTCTCGGTGGAATAGTCATTGGAAATATTTTTGATTGAAAAACCACTTGTGATTCTTCCGAAGGAAGTACTATTTCCATCTTTTCATGGTCTGCCTGTAATTTTTCTTTTCCTTCATTTGTCGCTCTCGTTCGTATGTGTCATTTCATGTCATTCACCACCTCGTCATGGTATAGTTGTCCACCATCGTTCACTGCCTCGTTGTGGTATAATTATTCGCTGCCTCATCTGTGATTCCATGGTATCTAGATAAATTTTTAGTCATTTTAATTCGTGCCACAACGAGGTAGTGAACGATGGTGGACAACTACATATATATACATACTTTATAACTCTAAATCAATATTAGTGAATCAATAGAGGTTAACACCAAACTACATTATTTAAACAAAAGGTCATTGGCCCATCATGCTATACAGACCAATCAGTCTCTAATCATTGTCAGTGAAAATATCTTTTAATTATACTCACACATATTATTACAATAGTAATATAATAATTATAGCTACGAGCTATTACTTAATCACATACCCACATTCATTTTTAATACTTATATTAACAATATACTTATAGTAAAAATATTAGTTATTTAATTAATAGAATTTGTATAAAATATATTAACTTACATTTTACTTGTTGAAATTCAATAAATATTACAGTCAAAATGTTCAGGATAATTAGTATGATAAAATATAAAAAATTGTGTGATAAAAGTTCAATAAATTTTAGAAATTAATATTAAAATCAGTTCTATAGAGAATGAAAGAGTTAAAATCAAAATCTTTGAAAATAAAGATAGTATTAGAATCGCCTATAGTGATTTGAGCAATTTCTATAAAAGCAGCAAAGGTTCGATAGCTCTCTTTCTCTCCACTATGCTACAATTCAAACATAAATTAAAAATTTTCCATTTTCAATTAATTTCAAAATTTTGAGTTGTTACAACAATTCTTTTTTAGACTTATGCTTTCTGAGATTTTAGGTGTATAAATGCCTTTTAAGGCTTTTACCTTACAAGGTTTTGTATACATTTTTTCTTTTTAAGGCTTTTTTCCTTTAAATGTTTTTATATAATAGTAAAACTTTTGAGGTTTTTACTTTTTGGGATTTCTGAATTAGTGGATGCCTTATCAACCACTTGCTTATATGGAGTCTTTCTACTGAGGATCATGTCCACTGCTTGCTTTCCATCGAGACTACCTCATGGGCATGCCTTCCTAGTGTTTTGATTGGAGAATCTATAATCCTCTTTCCCTTATAGGGTCTTTATAATGATAATATTATCCACTACTAGCTTCTCTTCAAGGCTAACTCATGAGCGTGCCTTTTTAAGAATTTTTCTAATATATTGCTCGATGTCATTAACTTGAGATTGGGAGAAATAAACATAAGATTTTTAATATATTTGAGGTTGTTTGTTTGAGTGTTACTTAATGATGTTAAAATATGTGGACAAAGTTGGAAGAAATTAAAAAAATATATATATTTTACTTATCTGAGATTATTTATTAGAGTATTGCTCGATCACATTGGTCTGTATGGAAGAGGTGGAATTGTATCTCCTAGAATTGATTATACCTTGACTGGGAGGGGTCGAATGCCATGTATATCCAAAATTAAAGGTGAATATTGGTCTATCTTTAGATCCTTATTGTCTTTTTTAGGTTGAGACTATAACTTTTCCCAATGAGTCAAAGTTTAGTTAGGGACTTGGTAGAGTTTGAGTAACTTAAGCCTTCCCGTATTTAATATAAGATTTTAAAAAAAATGGTTGCTAATAATGTTATATTGTATATTAATAAGTTGATATGCTAATGTAGATGCACATGCAGAAAAGTTAGATATTAGAGTTACAAATAATTATGGACTAGTTCAGTGGAAAGAAGCCAGCATCGACAAGGGAGTAAAATGACGAAATTGATTATGATTAGACTTTTATTACTGTTAAAAATTGTATTACTATGTGTTTATGCATTTTATGGTCTATTTTTATTGTGTAATAAGCTTAATGTTTATCTTAGAACTATTTGGTAATTGCAAAATATATTTTTGTGATCAAATATCTTATTATATACGGTATTAGTATTTTTGTTCGAAATTGAAATGTGCATTTGATATATGTATATTTTGTACGATTATTGTGCTGTAGAATATTTAATAATAAGGCTTATTTTTCATTTATAGTATAGTTTTCCATTGGATTATCCATTGATAACAGCGATACGATGAATTATTGAAACATTTCAGGAGAAAAATTATCGCCAGAAGTTCTAGTGGCCATTCTTTTGGTGATAACCGCCAATCATCTTGGAGGAAATAACCGGTAATTTGACCACCGGTATTTCCAGTGGTATTCTGTTGAAAATTCTGGTGGAAATTCTGCCAAAATAGGGATATGGAACTACCATTTTTTAGACTACATTTCTGAAGGAAAACTATTGATGAATCTACCCAAACTATTTTTGGTAGACTTATTTCCATTGGAAACATTTTTCCCACATATGTTTTACCATCGAACTAATTTCTGTCAATAATTCCCCAACAATGTCAATATTTCTGACAACTAATGTTCATTTTTGACAGATTTGGTCCGTAAAAAATACTAATTTTTCTTATAGTGGCAGCCTCTTCCTGGACTATTACAACCACCACCTTGAGCTTGCCTGCTACAATATGCTAGTTGACGACAACTTGCTAGTTGCTAACAACCTACTCCATAGGATTAGTAAAGTTTGTGAATCCAGTAAGCTATAAATCTTGGTGTGTTCAGTAATTGGTGCATCTGTTACCAATATCAAATATTTATCACGAGATAAGACAAGTAAGCTAGCTCAAAGGAATTTATAAAGGTGATCTTGCGTAACGGCTCCCCATAGCACTCCCAATACTGAAGGTGCCCTTTATCGAAGCTTTCACACTGGATAGAGATAGTGCAATAGGGTCAAATTCAATCTAGTACAGTTGTTGGCTTTCTAATCACTGAGATTAGAAATAAAATTCTCCTGGTATGAAATCACTAATTTATAAAGGGAGCCTTGTTGCATACTAAAATATACATGACGATAGAGTTAAAAAACTTATGTCTAAGTGTTGTACGAATATCTAGCACACAAATAGAGGAGAAATAGAAACACTTGGATTTTTACGTGGAAAATCCTGAAAGGGGAAAATATATGGGGCCACGCCCAGTGAAAGAGTTCTACTATTGTTTGCTTGAAATACAAGAGGCTGACTCATCCTTAAAATTTAGGATGATCAGATTAAAATGAATCTCTTTAGTATTAAAAGTCAGTTATAACATCGATCAGAGTTTCGACGTCAATTAGAGATTGGGCGGAATGTTGGCATCCTTCGAAGGTCGAGTAGAACTTCGGTGTCGATAAGAAGTTGAGCAGAATTTTGGTTTAGTTTAGGTCTAGCATAATTTCAGCGTCGGGCAGAATTCTGACATCACTTGTAAAGAATTTTGGCGTCACTCGGGAGTCCAATAGAATTCCGGCATCACTCGCACATCGGGCAGGACTCTGGCGGTGGTCGAGGAGGAGTTATTCCCTCCTATCATTCTCTTTTCTTCTTCTCTTCCTCTTGCTTGGGACCCCTCTCAAGAAAAATGAGGGGTCTACTTATAGATTTTCTAAAGTGGCATGCCCCATAAATATATGAGGGATCAGGGGAAAATATGGAGTGGTTCAGATGAATGGCCGATATTGAATCCTTCAATCATGGACCGTTTATCAGGCATTTGAAGAACTTAATGACAGCGGAATTTAGCGATCTTAGGCTCATTGGATTCATTTTGTCGAGTAGCTAGATTTGATAATATGCTCATCAAATTTAAAAACCATTTGGCAACTCAAATTATGGTACGAACTTTCCAAAAGTGCTTCGGGTCCTTAATTTGGACTTATTTGGGCTCGTATTGGGTCGAATTTGGTGTCATTGGTTCGTATTTTCGAGACGCTAAGTTTGAATATAAGTTTGCTGAAATCAGAGTTCAGGTGATCCCAAATTTAATTTTTGAAGTTTCTGGATGGATTTTGCCTCGAGATTCGTGCCAGTCAAGATAATTTTTTGAAGATATATCACTTGGCCCCCTATTTTTAAACGTCGAAGCTCCAGGAGCCTGAAAATATATGTGTTAACATTTCACACTGGTCGAATCACAAAAAATTACATTCCAAAATTTAATAGCTTGCTTAAATTTGATCATAGAGGCCCCGTTGAGCTCCAAAAGTATCAAAATTGAGTCTGAAACGTCGAAAAACATGTCCAGGGATCCAAAAAATGTCGTATTTTGACCGTCCGGGCCAAAAATTGGGCCCAGACTTGTATAGGTGACCGAACCGTCCGGTTGGCGGTGGCACGCACGCCACGCGCGACCGCATAGTACCGCGGTATTCTGCAGCGGTTAGCCGCGCGGTTAAGCTTTTGATATTTTTTTAATTCTTGTGGGGCCCAAAAAATTCTGTAAGTTTTTTGAAAAATCCAAAATTTTTTTGAAAAAATTCAAAAAAAATATATGAAAAATCAAGAACCTTCTCCCCTCTCCAAAAAACACTATAAATAGCCCTCTATGGCTAAGGAGAAACTTGCCCATTCTCCTCTTCTTCCTCTAGCATTCTGATAGTTGAGGCTTTTTGTTGTTTTTAAATATGTGGCTTTCCTTACTTGACTTAGCGCCCTTTCTCTTATACAGAAGTTGGAGACTTCCCCTCCTCTTCCTTCTTTCTCCGCCATTTTTCTTCCTACTATAGAGGCTTTCTACTATCTTTCATAGGAGACTTTCCCTACTTAAATTGGTGCCCCTCTTTAGTGTAGAAGTTAGAATTTTTAGAATTGTTCCTTTTCTTCTTCTCTGGTTTTCTTCTTACATTGGAGGCATTCCACTGTCGGAGATAAGCGGCATTCCCTTATCAAATTCAGTGCCACTCTCTTGTTAAGAAGAAGTCACTATGAGAGGTATCTTCTTAATAGATATACTAGTGATAGAAGAAGATCTATTGCTACTTGTATGCGAGGGATATTTGAGAAGATTTGGTGGTAATATTATCCTGGAGGAGAATCAGAAGTTATGAGTAGAAGGAGAAAATTTTGATGATGTTTGAGTGAAAGTTTGTCGATGATGGATGATCGAGTTGAAGCCTATTAGCAGTTAACGTCTGAGTGTAGAGTTGAAGGAGAGAGTTCGAGGGTACACTGCTAGTAGTAGTCGAGCGAGAAGCCTATGATGGCAGATATGAAGGAAAGGACCGACGGCGAACATCGAGCGAAGGGCCGATGATGATGGTGGTCCTCTTGCATTCTGCTAAGGCTATATATATTTGACTATTAGGAGATATTTGTGTGCATACATTAGATATTTCTTTTTTTGAAGAAGTTGTAGGAGATACTTGTGTGCAGCATATAAGAAAACTTAAATCTACCAAAGATATTTGACTATTGTAAAGTTTTTTATTGCTTGATGATAGTAGCTTATATAAATAATGTCACTGTACTTTTTTTTTATTTCAAATCCTTGCAAAAAAGAACTTTATGTGTACTTTTTACAATGTAACTCTAACTATATTGTATATGAAGTAAAGAATTTGTCCTTCAGAGCAAACTGAATTGTGATTACATCATTTAGGCATGTTTTCATATATTACCCCCATATTTTTGTGAGGGTATTTGAGATCACTGAAGTCTTTATATGAGTGATGAATTTATCATCCAGTTGCTTTCTTAGAGTCTTTATAGATAAAACATTATTCACTCAGAACATTACTCGATAATGTTAACCTCTGTAGAAGAGGTCAAGAGAATACATCAATAATATATGATCTATATGAGGTTGTATGTCAGATCACTGCTCGATGACATTAACCTGTGTGAAAGAGGTCGAGAGAATCCACTAAGGACGTAAGACCTATCCGAGGTTATATATCAGAGCTCTACTCGATGACTTTAACCTTTGTGAAAGAGGTCGAGAGAATACACTAAGGATGTAAGACCTATCCGAGGTTGTATATTAGAGCCCTTCTCGATGACGTTAACCTATGTGGAAGAGGTTGAGAGAATCCACAAAGGATGTGAGACCTATCCAATGTTGTATGTCAGAGCACTTTGCTCGATGATGTTAATCTGTGTGGAAGAGGTCGAGAGAATCCATCAAGGATGTGAGACCTGTTGAAACTTGTTCAATATGAATTAGGTTATTAAACCTAAGCTTTTATCCCAGTAGCTAACTAAGAGGGGGGGGGGGGGGAATTGGAAATTAAAAATTTTTCCCTCTTTTAAAATAATTATACTGAAAAATAACTTTAGTGAATTTTGAAGAAAAAGGTTTTTCAACCACAATTTAAACAGTAAAACAAAAGCAGCAGAAAAATTAAAAGACATGAGATTCAGTGGTTCGGTCAAAGACGACCTACATCCACTCCCCAGATATACCCTCTGAGTATTGCACTAATACCACTAGTGACTCTCCTTTTGCACCCACAACAAGGCGAAGAAGCCTTTATAAAACACTCTTTCACCACCACCCGGTGCGGCAGAGAACCGTCATCCTTTTACACTCTCCAAGTATTGGCAGAGAACTGTCTGTCCTTTCACACTCTCCAGGTGTAGGCAGAGAACCTTTCGTCCTTTCACACTCTCCAAGTGTGGGCAGAGAACCCTTTATCCTTTCACACTCTCCAAGTGTGGGCAGAGAACCCTTCATCCTTTCACACTCTCCAAGTGTGGGCAGAGAACCCTTCGGCTGTTCACACTTTCCAAGTGTCGGTAGAGAACCGAATCTCCTTGACAGATCTTCTCACTAGAAATCTAGAAGAACAAGAGAAAGGAGTGAGGTAATAAAAAAACCACAAGTGGAGATTCTTACATTTGAGTACCAAGTGAATCCTTCACACTCCAATAGTAACAATCCTCCTTCAAACACTCTCTCACACTCTCTCCTTGAGTCTCCTTTTAGTTGGCACGAAGATCAGTAGGAAAATAGATTAAGTAACAGTTTTTATTTGACTTTATATAGGAAAGACACAAAAAATCGTCCAAAAACTGCTGAAATTCAAGTCTGTACGCAGTGGATCATCCCGTACGATCGTAGATCATCCTGGACGAAATTTTTACAGAGAACATTTCGTCCTAGGTAGAATAGTATCTTATCTGAACAAAAATTTTCTAGAGAGCATTTCATCTTGGGACGAATTAGAGTTCGTTTAGGCGAAATTTTTATAGAGAGCATTTTGTCTTGAGCCGAATAGGAGCTCGTCTGAACAAAAAATTTTCAGAGAACATTTCATCCTAGGATGAATAGAAGTTCATCTGGACGATTAGGACTTAGAAAAATTTCTTCACTTCCTATTCGTTTCATTATTCTTCCTAAGGGATAACTAACTTGATCGTCCGGTACGAACCAGGTTCCTCGCGTACGATCAGTGTGATTTTTAAAGATTTCCCAAGTGTGTGTGCTAAGTTTATTTAATTAAAATTATATTTTCTCAAACTTAATTATAATAAAAGTTATAAACTGCAATTTACAAAGTATCTCATGCTGAATTTTGATTTGAAGTCTTCATTAGTCTTGAGTTCGATTATCCTGAAATGTTAGTCCACATAAGAGCAAAAATAATTCTTCTAAAAAGTGGTAGGAGAAAACAAAACTTAAAACAATAATATTTAGAATCATCAAAACTATTCAAGTTGCAAAAATATAAAACATGCAAATAGCAACTCTCTTGACAAGACCTATCCAAGGTTGTATGTTAGAGCACTTTTCTCGATGATGTTAATCCATCAAGGAGATCTATCCAAGGTTGTATGCTAGAGCCTTTGCTCGATGACATTAACCTGTGTGGAAGATGTCAAAATAAATCTCTTTGGGATTGATCATCCGGTTATTGAGATACAATATAGATTATGTATTTCTCGAATCACAGAGAAAGAGTTTGAGAAATTTTTTTATCTTTTATAAGAGAATAATATCACAACAACGTGAACATCATATTATTGTATTATGTAAGACAGCATAATTGTTCCCTAGTATGACATAGGGATATACAAGTTACAATGACTTAATATATAAGATATACGTATGGGAATAATATAATGTTTAACTTGTAAAAAGACGTCAAGGATATCAAAGTGACACCCTACTTCACATAAAAGAGACATAATAAAATAAGATAAGTAGTATTATTAATACAAATGTACAAAGTGTGTGATCATTCAATCTCTATAACCATTTGAATATTGTTTAATGGTTATCTTTGTTGTTAATTTTTCCCCCTAGCGAGACGAGCTTCCTCTCAGGTAAGTGAATCTCAAATAAATTGTCAAAGATAGCCCTGGTGGATGAGTCTTTCAATCTCATCATTGAGTTGCTTATAGGCTTCGGTAGAGTGACCACGACTACGATGAAAGTGATAGTACTGATCTGGATTTCTAGTGTTCGGCTTCAAAGGATTCAACCATTTCAGTTTATCTTGATCTCGAATGGCCATTAATATATTTTCTTGAGATGTGTTGAGTGGGGTATACTCCTTTTCCTATCGAGATTCCCATCGAGTCAATGGAGGCCTATGAGGTAGATTATTCTTTCCTTTCTTCTTTTATTATAAGAATGAATTATCCATCCCAGGTGCACATTTGCATTTCCCATTGACTTGCTCAAACTATTTTTTATGAGCATGTATGACTTCATATGCAGAGATTTGTGCCTCCAGATGATGGATCAGATCAGCGTAGGAATGAACAGTGTCCCGCATCGTACTTTGAATTCAGCCAGAATGGGGTGTTGAAGAATGACTTCAGTTAGAGGTGATGACTCCTTGAAGTTCTTCAATTGGAGAGTTTGCCTTAGATCTCCTCGGGTTAACTCTTCCCGTACTAATCTCCGTAGTTCATGATGGAGGGCATTGTACATGAGCTCAGCAACGTGTGGTTGGGCTAAGTCTTTAGGGAGATCAGGAGAATGCGAGGTTGCTGAATTATGGGCGAAGGATGTGTAGAACATACTGTATCGGCAAGTTCGTCATCCTGGTGTGACTGTGGATGTATTCTTGGTGAAGGGAGATGAATCTTTACCTGAAGATGTTTGAGTTGAACATCTTCGGCCAATGGTGGAGCTCGAGGGAAAAGAACTTCTTCCCACTGTGGTAATGCTGGCTGCCGAGTCTCTCATAGGAGTTGAAGGATCTCGTTCTAAGATTCTTTTAATTTTCATATTCTATCTTCTAGGAAGGGTCCCGAGTTTCCTTCTCCAGCACCATTTTTCCCCCCAGGATAAAAAGAGGCAGACATCGGGCGTCTATGATTCATAGACTGATTTCTGGACTGGTGGGAGTTGGAGTGAAACGCCCCAATGATGCGATTACTATGCCTGTTAACTATTGAATAAATACTTGAAAATGTGGGATAATGGTTCCCATAAATGGCACCAAACTGTTGCGGACTAAAATATATGTGGCGATAGAGTTAAAAAACTTTTGTCTCAGCGTTATATGAATATCTAGCACACAAACATAAGAGAAATAGCGACATCAGGATTTTTACGTGGAAAATCCTGAAAGGGAAAAAATCATGCGGTCACGCCTAGTTAAAATTTAGGACGATCAGATTACAATGAATATCTTTAGTATTGAAATTCAGTTGCAACGTCGAGCAGAGTTCTGGCATTTCTTAGAGATAGGGAAAAATGTTGGCATCGTTTGGAGGTCGAGAACAATTCCGATGTCATTTTGAAGTTGAGCCTAATTTCAACGTGGTTTGAGTGTGGCATAATTTCAGTGTCGGGCAAAATTCCGACGTCACTTGGGAAGAATTCCAGTGTTAGTCAAGTGTTCAACAGAATTCCAGCGTCACTCGGGGGTCGGGCAGGACTCCGGCGGCAGTCGATGAGGAGTTATTCTCTCATATCCTTCTCTTCTCTTCTTCTCTTCTTCTTCTCTTCCTCTTGCTTGGATCCCTTCTCAAGAGAAATGAGGAGTCAATTTATAGATTTTTTGGAGTGGCATGGCCCGTAAATAGATGAGGAATCAGGGGAACATATAGAGTGGTTCGGATGAATATAATATTAATAGGGAAATTTTAGTATCATAATATTTGATAAAAAAATTTAGCAGAATAAATCAAAAAAATTTAAATTTTTTTAAAGATAAATATAATATCAACTATCTACATATCACACTCATCTTAAAATCTATTTAAAATTTTAAAAGTTGATCTACTCTAATTAAAAATTTTTAAAAAGGTATTCTGATTATAAAATTTTCCAATATAATATAAACTGATCATCTGATCAATTGCTGCAGCCTTTCAGACACCCTTGAAGCTTCCAACCTAATTATAGACGAAATAGCCTGGAAAGGATCAAAATAGTCTTACTATGTTACAGTCAAAAATACAATTTCAAGTTTTTATATTTAGTTATTTATTTTACCTAGCAATGAATTGTGTGGTTGATCTTGTTTCCAACAATTGTGAAGCTAGCATTGACCACATCTGCTCCTCCTTCCTCTAAAATGCCAATGACCTCATGTAAGGCAAACCTCTTCTTCAAACCACTGATGAGAAGAACCTCCAGATTTTGGTCCTGATGCCTGACTTCAACTACTGGGAACTTCAACCATAACTTGGTTGAATCTTTGATTTATGTATCGCTTTCCATGTAATTGCATCTCCCTAATTCCTTTCTCTGCTTTAGTTTCTGGATCTGTTCTGTCAGGTTCTGTATGTATGCAGTAGCTCGATCTAAGTTGTCTTGTTGTGAACTAATCTCCTAAATAGGAAGAGCTTCAAGTTAATTTAGAATTTATATTTTTTAGAAGGGGTGACTAACCGAAATAAAGATGACGAAATTGCACCCACCGGATCTGAATATCAAATATAAGGAGTTAGATTCGCTTGGATGCATGTAACATGTGCTAGCCAAGTCATTGTTTAATGTCCTTATATTCAATGAAGAGAAAATTAAAAAAAAAATTTTGCAATACCCTATATTTTTTTTTGAAGAAATGCAGAAATTGCATTAAAATAAAAGAGTAGATAACCTAATACAAACTAGGTAATAGAAGCTAATGACCCCTTTTTCAAAAAGAAAAAGGAACCTTATTGAAACTAAATTTGTTAATTTAAACTTGTTATAAATGAAATGAAATCCACTATCTCCTATTATGAAACTGTTGAGATGCAGGGGATACCAAAATTTAAGACAACCCGAGGGTTGATTAGTATCCCAGAGTTCCCATCCAGTTAGAGAATAAGAATTAGTAAAGATCCCATAATCATTTAGACAAAGTTTAAAATAACTAATTAAAAGAAAGAAAAGGAAACAAAAGCTAGAGTGAAAATTACAATTTAATAATAAATTCCAAAAGTTTGGTATTAATTCTCCAAACTTTATGATCATATGCTCCATCTTCATGTAAATCTCTGGTATTTTGTTGTCCACGGGAGAAACTATTCGCATTTTTAGTGAGAAAAAATAGAAGAAGAATCTCTCAAACCGTTCTTCTCTTTATGATCAGCCATCTTTCTTCTAGGATGTTCTTTCACCGGACCCAAAGCTTGAAGTTCTTTGAATAAAACATGCTTTTATCTGGGGGAATTAATCTTCTTGGCAAAAAAGCTTTTGTCTTTCTTAAGAAAAGTTTTTTTGAAATTCAAACTAATTGCTGAATGAGGAGAAGAATCAAGGATTGTAAAATTAATGGGGTTACCATTAATATAAGAAGCAGCCTCTAAAGTTGTTGAGGGAGATGCAATAGCAGAATCTATTACAACCTCCTCCCGAAAACTAGAAATTTTGAATTCAAAATCTGGTTCGTGACTAACCAATAATTCAGTACCTTGAGTTGATTCGGTAGCTTTAGAAATCGAAATCTGAATCATCCTTCTTTTCAGCCTCCATAGTTTGAGGAATTTTAAAATTGAGAGCTGAGTTAGTTGGAGAGAAAGCCATCTCATCAACCTTTGGATTTGAATTTTGAACAGCATTTGTTGTTACCGAAATTTCAGCTATAATCTATTTTTTTTTACTTTCAAAATTTGAATTTTGAATGTCCAATTTTTCAACAATTTTAGATTCCATCTCATTGGGTTCTACTAACAAACCATCAACCATATTATCCACATCAACCAAAGCTTTAAACGAGTTAGATTAAAAAACTGAATCCCAAGAACCAAGTTGGTCCATGCTGAATTTCAAATTCTGGTTAACCTCCACTTCATCTCCTTCCTTGAATCCAGCATTTTCTTCAATTTGATCTGCAACTTCCATTGGATCGAACATCAGTTTGAGCTTGTTTTCATCTGCCAAAATTTGTACAATTTCTTCTGGTTTAGCAAGAACAATATCTTCACTTCTACAACCCGTTCCAGATTTTTCTACTGCTGAAATAATCTTGTATTTCAATTGATTTCTCACTGGTTTCTTCTTGTTTTTGAATTTGAATTGCATCCAAGGACCATAAAGATGATCATTATGATTTAAGATGGAAGGGATTTCTTCAACATTTGGACAAACTAAATCAATATACCCTATTCTCCCACATTTGAAACAAAGCGATGAAAGATTTTCGTATTCAAACTTTTGAAAAAATCATCCATGCAACCCTTCAACCCATATTCCAGAAGGGAGTTTAGAGTTCAAATTAACTCGAATGCAGGCTCTAGCAAATTCTCTTCTTCCCCATCTAAACATATTACCATCTAAAAGTAATGGAGTCCCAATTCTAGAGACAATTCTAGTGATATTGGAATCATCCCAGCAGTGAAGGGGTAAGTGAGGAAGACGAACCCAGATTGGATATGAAACACCTTCCAATGAATTAGAAGATAAGTTAGGAGACCATTTGTCTAACCCAACTGCAAAACCCCAAACAAACCATGGACCTCCATTAAGGACTTCTTCCTGGCTTCATGAGTTTGAAAGGAACAAAGTAACCAATCTAGGCCAAGAATGGTTAAATGGAATCCTCCATATTTCTTCCATTGCTTTCTTAACTCAATGGCACATTTAGAGAAGGGTAAATCTTTCCCAAGAGTTTTAACAACCAAAGATTTACTCAAAACTTGAATATTTGATTTTTCTTTATCCATATCCAGTTTAACAATGTTTAAATCTTCAATCTCCTTAAGATTTTTATTCCAATTAATTTTAATGTTTGGTTTTTTAAACCACACATTAGAATTTTCAAAATTTGAAGAAATAATTGGATTATTGATATTGACATTAACCTTGTCAATCTCCTTGTCATTCTTCAAAATATCAACAAAACTACTCCTTGAAGAAGAATCTTCTTTGTCATTTGCTCCAAAAAAAGAAACCGGTAGAGGAGATTTTGGTAACTTGAAGGAAGCCAAAATTACCTCTTTCCCTTTACTTGAATACGGAAATGGCTTATGTTTAGCCACCAAGACTCCCTCTTTGATAACAAGAGGAGATTC